>NW_015678866.1:0-207 GCF_001515625.1 Sinocyclocheilus rhinocerous
TTTGAAATCACCAAAACAAACACGCCCCTACCCCAAAAGGATCTCGCCCCTATTTTGATAGCTCCGCTCCACACATATGTACGCAACCCAGGCAATGATTATTTCTGTGAAACAAAGCAAAACCAATGATACAGCGTGTCTACACCGGACGCGAGTGGCGCTGCGCGACAAAATACTATGGAACTCATTATAATCAGTGATGCTGTC
>NW_015678867.1:0-207 GCF_001515625.1 Sinocyclocheilus rhinocerous
AACCACACCTGGGAGGGTCACTACTATCACTACTCTGACCCGGCCTGCAGACACCCCACCTTCAGCCTGTTCGCCCGCGGACGCTACAGCCGCGGCCTGCGCTCCACACGCGTCATGGGCGGCACTGAGTTTGAGTTCAGAGGTCAGAGTTCAACTCGTTTAACAGCTTGCAAACACACGCCTTGGGTTTTTTATTATGGTTTATTT
>NW_015678868.1:0-207 GCF_001515625.1 Sinocyclocheilus rhinocerous
TATTTGAGGCATCATTCATGTACAAGTATTTCAGGAAGAGATACATGCTTCAATTTAATACTTAAGTTTGTTCAAATCAATAAAAATGCGACTTTTGTTTCAACAGTTGAAGGGCAGAAATTACCACCATATTTGACATAATCTGTGTTCACACACCTTGTTAACAATTATCACCTTCAAGCGCAGTTCTCCCCACAGGCGAAGACA
>NW_015678869.1:0-207 GCF_001515625.1 Sinocyclocheilus rhinocerous
TTGACAGCTGCCTTCTGAGAGGCTGTTCACGTTAGACACATTCTCGCTTTCCATCGGAGCTATTTATTTTTGATCATAACAAAGTATTTCAGCAACCTTTCTTGTCACTGAGGCGCCTCAGATTTGATTTGATTTATTGATTGATTGATTGAGTTCTCTCTCTTCTTGGCATTATTGGGGTGCCTCAGATTTGATTTGTAATTTTAA
>NW_015678870.1:0-207 GCF_001515625.1 Sinocyclocheilus rhinocerous
AAATATGAACTATTACTTGGGTCACTGCAATAAGATTAAATTAGACAAAACAAAAATAAAATAAAATACAACAAAATATAATAAAATATTCCTTAAAATAGGCAGCTGGCAGATGGGTTAAATTAGACTAAACTAAACAAAAGTAAAGTAAACTAAAATAAGGACAGTATCTTCAGGTCACTAAAGTAAAGTAAAGACAGTATCTTC
>NW_015678871.1:0-207 GCF_001515625.1 Sinocyclocheilus rhinocerous
TGAACATTTTGCTTGTGCTTAATTTAACTGTGTCCAAGCTAATTAAATACATAAAACCAAAGTTTACTTAATTTGGAACTACCTAATCATTCTTGTAATACAAACTGAAACAAGGCAGTGGGTTTTTTGCTTGCTTTTTATAAGGATGCCCAGGTGAAAAATAAATATATTTAAATTGTGTTTTTTCAGACATACTTACTATATTTA
>NW_015678872.1:0-207 GCF_001515625.1 Sinocyclocheilus rhinocerous
AACAAAACAAACAAAGCCCAGAAACGAAAACGGGACCAGTTAAGTATATTTTATAAATTAGAAACAGATAGTTTCAAATAATTGTTACACAAAGACTTTAAAATTCTTGAAGAAATAATTTATTCTACAACTTATCATTTAAAGGGGTCATATGATGCGTATGATTAACATTTTCCTTTCTCTTTGAAGTGTTACAAGCTCTTGGTG
>NW_015678873.1:0-207 GCF_001515625.1 Sinocyclocheilus rhinocerous
TATAAATACTCAGTATATATCAAACGGTCCGGAACAGACAATGCAATAGTGGTAAATACAGGTTTACTCACACTTCTGTGTTGCGTCAACACTGTTGGATCCACTCTAGTCAGACTCAGCATTGTATCATCATTCTCTGAAGTTTGAGGCTGATTCTCACAAAACTACATTGGCCCCACTTTATATTAAGTGGCCTTAACTACTATG
>NW_015678874.1:0-207 GCF_001515625.1 Sinocyclocheilus rhinocerous
AACTATTAAACGTTAAAGCTTGTGGTTAAATGATGGCATTACACAGCAACCGTGAACATTTACAGATGAGCACTGGGTATTTTTACATTCAAAAGGTTTCTGAAATACCACCAGGATGCTTCACCTTCTCAATCAGAAGTTTTTTGCTCATGGTGATGCACTTGTTTAAACGTTCTTTGTACTTCTCTAGAAGCTTTTGCTGCTCAT
>NW_015678875.1:0-207 GCF_001515625.1 Sinocyclocheilus rhinocerous
AACTATTTTGTAGAAGAAACATGAACACACAGTATTCAACAATATTTGCTATATCCCTTGTGAATTCCTGGATATGCATTAAAAACTGGGCATGCATTGAAACGGAGGCAAGCCTCTGTAACTCAGTTTTTTTCCAAAAACTGGCAAAACAAAATTTATACCTGTCTCCTGACGATACATTGAGGTCTTATGAAGCAAAACAATCAG
>NW_015678876.1:0-207 GCF_001515625.1 Sinocyclocheilus rhinocerous
AACTAATACCAAGTGTTAGCCAGATCTCTAAAGATACAGTTGGTGAGCCGTATGCTCCATCTCAACTGAATTTTAGTCTGTTACTAACCTGACGCAGGAAATGCGGTAACAAAGATACAACATTATCTACTACAGTCAATAATTATAGAGTAAAACAGAATAAAATCAAATGTAACAATTTATTATCAGTAAGGTAAATATGTATTA
>NW_015678877.1:0-207 GCF_001515625.1 Sinocyclocheilus rhinocerous
CGACTGACAACAGCACAGGTGTTAGATTTTATTTTTATATTTTAAATAAAGTAAAATATTTTTATTATATTTTTATTATATTATATATTATATTAAATAAAATAAATAAATGCTAAAAATGTCCTTATCCTCAGGCCATCCAAGATGTAGATGAGTTTGTTCCTTCATCAGGTTTGTAGAAATGTAGCATTGCATCAGTGTCTCGGC
>NW_015678878.1:0-207 GCF_001515625.1 Sinocyclocheilus rhinocerous
AACTTCATGTCCAACAATTCAAGTGTAATCTCTTTTTAAAATGCGATCTGTGCTCAAAGACTCAAATTGCAGGACTCATCAGAGGAGGAGAACTTCTTGAAACCCTTGCCAAGGTTTGACAGTCAGACATACAAGATCTGAAGACTTAATTTTGATTTAATATCTCACCCTGATACTTATTAAGCAAATTTTTATGAGCAGCTATTA
>NW_015678879.1:0-207 GCF_001515625.1 Sinocyclocheilus rhinocerous
ATTTATGTATGCAATCATCAGTATACTGTATTATGTTACATACCTGTTTGATATTTAGTTCTTTTGTTTTTTAACTTTACTTCTCTTGTAAGTTAATCTACTTCATTTACTGTAAGATCACTTGGTGTAATGAGAATTGATGTTTCATAAAGCTTATTGTTATATTTTATTCTTTCTACATTTTTCATTTATGTTGTATACTAAGAT
>NW_015678880.1:0-207 GCF_001515625.1 Sinocyclocheilus rhinocerous
GGAATACACCATCTATACTACCACACCAAAGACAAATATAAAATTGGCTTACACATTTTAAGAAGGGATAATAAAAGATACACATTCACATGTTGAAATATTTATATTTTATGTATTTCCAATGCTCAACTCAAGTATATCAAAAGTATCAGAAACACAAACACAAATAAACTTAACAAAAGATATGACAATGTATGTAACAGATAA
>NW_015678881.1:0-207 GCF_001515625.1 Sinocyclocheilus rhinocerous
TACAACTCAATCAGGGGAAGACGAGACACACCTGGAATCAAATTGAAACAATCAGGGAGCAGGAACAGGAAGATAACCAAAAAAGTGCATAATGACACAAGAGGGAAAACAAGTGAGAAAAGTATTTCGATGCCCGGAGGGATTCTGGAGGAGCGGGCACTGGAGGGCGCTCTGGAGGAGCAGGCACTGGAGGGCGCTCTGGAGGAG
>NW_015678882.1:0-207 GCF_001515625.1 Sinocyclocheilus rhinocerous
AACTTTGAATGGATCATTTCTCTCACCTTCCGCCCAGCTGAACGTTTTGTAGATTTCCCGGCCTTGTTCGCCGATCCACGTACCCAGCCTGCGCGCTGCTTCGCGGTTAGCTCTGATAGCGGGCCTTCGAAGACAAACGTGATGTGACTTCGAAATCTTTCTAATTCTTGATACAAATCCGGAGCGTCCCAGTCGATTTTTGGGTGT
>NW_015678883.1:0-207 GCF_001515625.1 Sinocyclocheilus rhinocerous
AACTTGTTAATCTTGACATTGAGTAACTCCATTCTGAATTTATCAGGTTTTTCTTCCATTGGTCTCTGAAGATCATCCAGCTGTTTCTTATCAAATTTGTGATTCATTTCAGTCTTATAATTTTAAATTTTTTCAGATAATGACTTTGTTTCTTTCTTAGTAAACTCAATGATCAAAAGCATTAGATTCATCGAACAATGGTTGAGA
>NW_015678884.1:0-207 GCF_001515625.1 Sinocyclocheilus rhinocerous
AACCTGTGATACTTTTTTCAGGATTCTTTTATGAATATATATATATATATATATAAAAACAGCATTTATTCCAAATGGAAATCTTGTGTTACAATATACACTAACGTTCAAAAGTTTGGAGTCTTTTTTCTTTCTTTTTTTGAAAGTAATGAATGCTTATTTAGCAAGGATGTGTTAAATGGATAAAAAGTGATAGTAAAGACTCAT
>NW_015678885.1:0-207 GCF_001515625.1 Sinocyclocheilus rhinocerous
ACTGAGCATTCTGGGAAGGATCTCAGAGGGAAGACTTAGCTGGAAACTGGTTGCAAGTCCTGTGCAATATGTTTCCGCAGTCTCGGCTTCACGAATTAGAGAAATATTGTCAGGACTGAGTTACCCAGGACCACATCAGGTCAGAAGTCAGTGTGACATGACGCACATATTGCTGACCAACTCACAATCTGGAAAGATTTAAAGTGA
>NW_015678886.1:0-207 GCF_001515625.1 Sinocyclocheilus rhinocerous
AATGACACTGATGTGATCTCAACACTTGAACACACACTTGATGTTTAATAAAAAATTTTCTAGAGCCTATGTCTAGAGCCTTCATCTCTATTTTCCCCTCAAATAAAACATCTCCACTCCACTATAGCACACAACCTGTAGCCTATAGTTTAGGCTATGTATTTATCTATTAGCCTAACTCATTTTTCATCTATTATAGATTATGAA
>NW_015678887.1:0-207 GCF_001515625.1 Sinocyclocheilus rhinocerous
AAAAAACAACAGGACAGTTCCCCGAGAACTAAATGTTCCCTTACGGACATTTAGCTGGTTGCATTGGCACCAACAGTAGGAACTCTGAAGTGACTTAAGTCAGCTGACAGTGATGTCATTCAAGCAAAAAAAAAAACCCAAAAACTCCTGTACACTGGAGAACAACGGTCGCCGTGATTTTGCCAAGTAAGACATGTTCCTGGATCA
>NW_015678888.1:0-207 GCF_001515625.1 Sinocyclocheilus rhinocerous
GTCTTATGAAGCAAATCGATCAGTCTGTGCAAGAAACTGAACATTGTTTACAACATTATTACTTGTACATTGCTAACACAATACTTAAGCAAAAACAATACAAGCATAAATTGGATAAACTATGTCATTAGAATAAATACTTTTTTGCAACGTTTCTAAACGTTCCTCTCACTTTGCCGCCATATTGGGTGGATTTTCAACCGAAAG
>NW_015678889.1:0-207 GCF_001515625.1 Sinocyclocheilus rhinocerous
TACAACAAAATGTAATTAAAAATATATTACAAATGATAAAATTTCTAATAAAATAGACTCAAATTTTGCATTTTATAATGAATAAGAAAAATAAGTATTTCTTTTGTTGGTATCTTTCATAATTTTTATCTTTTGAACTTTTAACAAAAAAATATTTTTTACTTAAGTTACATTAAAAAACTATTTTTTTTACATTTTGAGCCCATT
>NW_015678890.1:0-207 GCF_001515625.1 Sinocyclocheilus rhinocerous
AATAAATAAAACAAAGCAAAAAATGGAAAACAAACAAAACAAAACAATAAAATAAAAACAAACAAAACAAAAACAAAAGTTAAACAAACAAAAAAATTAACACAAAACATATAAAAGAAAACAATACAAAAAATATATACAACTTACTCAAAACAAAAAAATAAAGAAAATAAATAACAAAACAGGCTACCTTGTATAGGCCTACTG
>NW_015678891.1:0-207 GCF_001515625.1 Sinocyclocheilus rhinocerous
CTTCTGGACAAAATACAAGTCCATAATCCATAATATCTTTTCCTCCAGTGAAAAAGTCTCCTGTTGTTCTCTCACATCACAATCCACCAACATATTTGGTTTGAACTGATTTTAACTGTTTTGGCTTGTAAACAATGCTTGATCTGTACAGATTTCTCTCCCGATACCGATGAGATGACTTTTTCACTGGAGAAAGCAATATTAAGG
>NW_015678892.1:0-207 GCF_001515625.1 Sinocyclocheilus rhinocerous
AACTTTTCCACGACATTCAAATTTATTGAGATGCACCTGTATATTAATAATGTGTAATATATTAATAATGTATTAATAAAATTATAATTAAGATTATATATCTATCTGTATATATTTATTTATATTACTGTTTACTATTTATATACTGATTCAGATGAGAAGTCTTTTCACTGGAAAAAGCAATATTATTTTATATATATATATATA
>NW_015678893.1:0-207 GCF_001515625.1 Sinocyclocheilus rhinocerous
TCTTATTCGGGTTTGTTATTGAATATTTAAAACATTTACAAGGTTATACTCTCTGAGTGATTTGAATTCATTTACTTCTTGCTATCATTACATACGGACACAAGTTTTAAGTTATTCAGCCAATTAAAATAAAGGACAAAAGAAGAGAGCACAAATGGTCCAGAGGATTTTCACTTTTCAATTCAATGTTTTTATTGTTTACACACA
>NW_015678894.1:0-207 GCF_001515625.1 Sinocyclocheilus rhinocerous
TTTTATTCATTTGATTTCAAGGAGAAAATAATAATAATAAAAAAATAATAATAATAATATGGGATGGAATTTTATGCTTTCATAGGTACTCTGTGGATTTATAAAGAAATAAAGTATTTTTCTTCAAGGCTTGTGGAAATGACTTTTCATTAACCCAGAATGTTTTTTCAGATCAACTCTATCTTCCTTTCACCGCACGCTGCTATG
>NW_015678895.1:0-207 GCF_001515625.1 Sinocyclocheilus rhinocerous
CACGTGTATATACACGTATATTCTGAATATAGTAAATTAACATAGAAATTGTTTTACATGTAACAACTGTAGTAATTACATGCATACCCCCTTTACAGTTACTGCTCTCATAAATATAACACGTAGAATATTAAACCTACATTTAAAATAAATATTTTAGTCAAATGTAAATTTTAGTCAGAATCATTGCACTCCTATTCTCTTCAA
>NW_015678896.1:0-207 GCF_001515625.1 Sinocyclocheilus rhinocerous
AATAAATGGTAAACAATTCTATTCATTAAAGAATCCTGAAAACACCGTATTAAGGTTTCCACAAAAATATTACACAGCATGACTGTTTTAACACTGATAAAAAAATCATAAACATTTATTGAGCACAAAATCAGCATAGTATTATTATTTCTGAAGGATCATGTGACAATGAATACTGGAGTAATGATAATATTACTGTTTTTACTG
>NW_015678897.1:0-207 GCF_001515625.1 Sinocyclocheilus rhinocerous
AAGTGGACTTTGAACTTTGTAACTTTGCAGATCTTTGTTATGCTCGAACAGCAACATTACAGACTAAAAAGTGAAAAGGTGAAAAAGCATAATAGGACCCCTTTAAACTATTTCCCTTTTGAAACCATTGTTCAGAAAGTGAAAGTCAGGCAGTCTTGTGTTAAAAAAACTAGTGTGAGTCGTTCCTGAAGGAGAGAAATGAGAGGC
>NW_015678898.1:0-207 GCF_001515625.1 Sinocyclocheilus rhinocerous
AATAATTTATTAAGAAAAATCTGAATTATTTTCCTGAATATTAAGTAAACCGCTTCTTAATATTAAAATATTTAATAATAAATATATTTTTAACAATTCAAGAGTTTACAGGAAGTTTTCAAACTCATTTAACTTGAAACGATGTGAAATTAAAAGTATTCAGTCGTGACGTCTCACCTTGAGGATGCAGGGAAGGATGGGACCCAC
>NW_015678899.1:0-207 GCF_001515625.1 Sinocyclocheilus rhinocerous
ATTTTTTTTCTGAATTAAAAGAATAGCATTTATTTGAAATAGAAAACATTTGCAAGATTATAAGTGTCTTTACTGTAACTTTTGATCAATTTTATGTGTCATAGTTGAGTTTAGGTAATAATTTCTATAAAAAAAGAAAAGTACTGATCCCAAACTTTTGAGTGGTAGTGTACTTAGCACATTAGGGCTGTTAATTCATTGATTAAT
>NW_015678900.1:0-207 GCF_001515625.1 Sinocyclocheilus rhinocerous
AATAAACAAATTTAGTTGACTAACTTTCAACATATTTTTTTATTATTAAATGTAGCTAAAATAAATTGTTTGCAACCGCTTACCTTAAACACATTTTGTATCATTTTTTCAGTGTTATATAGCACAAACTCGAAATCAGATGATTCACAACACAATTCTTAACACACATATGTGTCCCTGCAGCACAAAAGCAGTGTTAAGTCGCTG
>NW_015678901.1:0-207 GCF_001515625.1 Sinocyclocheilus rhinocerous
TGCCAGTTCATAGTGAGGGTTGCTTTCAATTTCTACAGAAAACTGATATAAACACCCTCAGAAATGAAAATAATACATAATTTGCTAGTCAAAACAGCAGAAATGCAACAAAAACTGAGGACAAAAAGGTATAAAACAGATTCACAGAGATCAATGACTCCCAGGTTTCCACACAGTGTGCCCTTTTTATAAATTGCATGATTTTTC
>NW_015678902.1:0-207 GCF_001515625.1 Sinocyclocheilus rhinocerous
ATTTTTGTGGTAATCAACAATAAACAAGTACAACTTAACCACAAGGAATAACTTAAGTCATTCCAAACCTGTGAGACTTTCTTTTGTAGAACATAAAACAGTTTTGTTTACCATTGACTTCCATTGTATTGACAAAAATACCCCAAAAAAACAAAAAAAAAGATTTCTCAAAATATCTTCTTTTATGTTCCACAGAAGAAAGAAAGT
>NW_015678903.1:0-207 GCF_001515625.1 Sinocyclocheilus rhinocerous
AATACATTAAATATTACTTTATTTATACATTTTTTATATTCATATGATTTTTAAAATAACTAGGGCTGTCAGTCGATTAAAATTTTTAATCTAATTACATGATGCGCCGACAATTAATTAATCTAATTAATTGCTAATTACATTTGGCTGTAAAAATACCCGCAAAAGATTATTTAAAGCTATTTTTTGTGTTAAATGAGAAAGTAT
>NW_015678904.1:0-207 GCF_001515625.1 Sinocyclocheilus rhinocerous
CTTTTAACTGGACTGGCATATCTGTAATGTTCACTCAGTACACTTATGTATTTTTCCAGATGATTGTGACTAATTTATGTTAGGCTACAAAATAAAACAATTTCAAAATTTTCTGATAATTCTCAGTATTATTAAAAATGATTCAAATGTCAGTAAAGACAATAATATTGTGAAATATTTTTACAATTTAAAATAACAGTTTTCTAT
>NW_015678905.1:0-207 GCF_001515625.1 Sinocyclocheilus rhinocerous
AATATTAACTGGTTTCCAAAAAATGTATCATAATTTTTTTTTTTTACAAAAAATCCTACTGACCACAAACTTTTGAATGGTTGATCTGGATATAACGTAATAATAAAAAAAAATAATAAAATAAAGAAAATGTTACGTTTTTACTTGATGTTACACCAAATAAAATTTTTATTAAATTCAATTTAATTTCTTGAAAATGGTACAAAA
>NW_015678906.1:0-207 GCF_001515625.1 Sinocyclocheilus rhinocerous
CTGGTTCCCTTGAAGTCATTAAAATCTCCTTATTGATGTACTCTTTGTCTCCTCGTTCCTCGCTCCAACACAGTAGCAACGTGACAGAATACCAGACCAAGACAGTAAGCGGCGCCCCTTCTCCCCGTGTTTATTTTTCATTTTGAAAGTCTTTTGTTTTCTTGTGTGTTTCTCCCCGTGGCATGGAAGTAGCCGCTCGTTTTATCG
>NW_015678907.1:0-207 GCF_001515625.1 Sinocyclocheilus rhinocerous
ATTTTTTTTCTGAATTAAAAGAATAGCATTTATTTGAAATAGAAAGCATTTGCAAGATTATAAATGTCTTTACTGTAACTTTTGATCAATTTTATGTGTCATTGTTGAGTTTGGGTAATAATTTCTATAAAAAAAGAAAAGTACTGATCCCAAACTTTTGAATGGTAGTGTACTTAGCACATTAGGGCTGTTAATTCATTGATTAAT
>NW_015678908.1:0-207 GCF_001515625.1 Sinocyclocheilus rhinocerous
AATAGAGATCTGTTAGCATATGAAGTTGCTGTACCCAATCTTGCCCCGGCAACAGAGTTTATAGATGCTGAAAAGCTCCTCGATCCTATGTCATATTATCCAGTCAGTTTCAAAAACGGTGTATATGTAATGACAAAATATAATCTGGAAGATGTCATTGCACTTAAAACTGGAAATTAAAAACCATACTGGATAACTGGAAAGAGT
>NW_015678909.1:0-206 GCF_001515625.1 Sinocyclocheilus rhinocerous
ATATTAATGGAAAGCTTATTTATTCAGCTTTCAGATGATGTATACTAACCCAATAAAAAAAAAAAAAATGGAACCTTATGACTGGTTTTGTGGTCCAGGGTCACATATAAGATTTTACTCCAGTGTGAATCCTCTCGTGTGTTTTCAGGGTTCCTAACCGTCTGAATCTCTTGTCACAGTGTGAACACTTATACGGTTTCTCTCCA
>NW_015678910.1:0-207 GCF_001515625.1 Sinocyclocheilus rhinocerous
AATAGTCTTTGCACTATGCACTTTCCTGCTGAGTCACTCTAGCTTTCTGCTTATTCTGACAGGTCAAAAGTAGCGCATGCGCACCAACCAGGCCTTTCTAACAATATATATATATATATCATCTATAATTCTTACTTGATGTTAATATTTTAATTATCAATTAATTGATGTTTTAATTAATTTTTTACTTTTTTCTCCAACAAATTT
>NW_015678911.1:0-207 GCF_001515625.1 Sinocyclocheilus rhinocerous
TGAAATCATTACAATTAATAGGCCTAACTTACAATGTTTTTATTAAATTGTGATCACGTTAATTTCCGTCGTATTAAAAACATTTCATGACGTGACACCCATTTACTTGCCTAAAAAGATGGATTTATGATGTGCGTTATTAGATTACACTAACATAGGTTAGGCTAACCTTACCCTGGAGAGAAAAAAGTTTTCAAAAGCATCCCC
>NW_015678912.1:0-207 GCF_001515625.1 Sinocyclocheilus rhinocerous
TTACTCAAAAGCCTGATGTATCATATTTTATAAACCATGATTTTAGCAATTTTTCTAAATGAATAAATAAAAAATGTGTGGACAATCAAGTAAACCTACTCGCTTCAGTCCAGCAAGTGTTCATCTTGAAAAATTACTAACAATATGAAAGTTATTCTTACATTCATAAAAATCAGTAGATTTCACAACAATATTTTACAGCAAAAA
>NW_015678913.1:0-207 GCF_001515625.1 Sinocyclocheilus rhinocerous
AATCAAAAAGTAATCAAATGTAATCAGTTACATTATTTTAATAAAATAACTTGTACTTATTACTTATTACAATTTAACAGGGTAACTTGTAATATGTAACCTATTACATTTCAAAAAGTAACCTTCCCAACACTGTGTATAAAATTATAGTGGATTTGGGCCTCCGCCATGACACTCGCTGTGAGAAATACTGCAAGCAGAGTGATA
>NW_015678914.1:0-207 GCF_001515625.1 Sinocyclocheilus rhinocerous
GAATATAAAAACCATCACTCTTTGGCAAAAAACGAAGGTAAAACAGTTTAAATTGTATAAATATATATATGTACACATTCAGCTTTGAAAGAAATATGTTGAGTTTGAAAAATAATCTAGACAAAATAAAAAAATCATGAGAAGCACATCATGTAAATGATAGACATTAAAACTCCCAGATTCACAGATTACAAAATAATCAGCTCA
>NW_015678915.1:0-207 GCF_001515625.1 Sinocyclocheilus rhinocerous
AATAATTGCACACCTTAGAACGTTCATCAGCCAATCAGATTCAAGGATTCAACGGCCCTGTAGTATAAATATATATATATATATATATATTAGGGCTGAAACGATTAGTGAACATCAACAATGTTGACAATAAAAAATGTCAACAAATATTTTTGTTGTCGATTAGTCGTTTGATCTCATATGACCTAATGTAAGAGCCTGCAATAA
>NW_015678916.1:0-207 GCF_001515625.1 Sinocyclocheilus rhinocerous
AACGAAGGTCTTACGGGTTTGGAACGACATGAGGCTGAGTAATTATTGACAGAACTTTAATTTTTGGGTCAACTATCCCTTTAAACACTGAAAATTCAGATTTTCATGAGTTGTCACCTTTAAAGAAGCTATAACATCAAAAGCAAAAATTTTGCTAAGGTGAAGACTAGTGTTGCTTTCGTCAACGAAAATTATGACTAAATATCG
>NW_015678917.1:0-206 GCF_001515625.1 Sinocyclocheilus rhinocerous
TGTGACACTGAAGACTGGAGTAATGATGCTGAAAATCCAGCTTTATATGACAGGAATAAATTACATTTTCAAATATATTCAAACAGAAAACCTTTGTTTTAAATTGAAAAACTATTTCACAATATTATACTGGATTTTTGATCAAATAAATGCAGCTTTGGTGAGATAATTCTTTCAAAAACATAAAAAAAAAACTTAACAACCCC
>NW_015678918.1:0-207 GCF_001515625.1 Sinocyclocheilus rhinocerous
AGCACACAATTTACTTAAAACGAGGGAACGAATTATTACATCGAGTGTACAAGTTACTTAAAACAAGGGAACGAATTATATCGAGAGCACAATTTACGTAAAATGAGGGAACTAATTATTACAGTATATCGAGCACACAATTTACTTAAAACGAGGGAAAGAATTACAGTATATCGAGCACACAATTTACTTAAAACGAGGGAACGA
>NW_015678919.1:0-207 GCF_001515625.1 Sinocyclocheilus rhinocerous
GGTGGGCGGGGCTAAACAGGCAGTGATGTAGAAGCAGGTGTTGATGTTCTACGGAGGCGGGGCTTATCCACACTTTTACATCATAGAGTAGAACATTCCATTGCCTTAAATAGAAGCTGTTTTTAGACTAATGACAAAGTTTTGAGTTCTGAAATGTACAGGATGTTTTTATAGTACAATGACCTCTATATGTCAAAAGATCAAGGG
>NW_015678920.1:0-207 GCF_001515625.1 Sinocyclocheilus rhinocerous
CTATAATTACACAGAAAATACACAGCATTTGACCAATGGATTTACAAAAATCATTTCAATTTTGTTTTTTCAACATTGCATCAACTACTGATGAAAACGTTGATTTTTATTTTAATTATGGGATATATTTAACCATGTTTTACTGTCTTTGGAAGGCTTTTGTCCTTCAAACAAATTCACGTCATTTCTTATTTACACGTAATGCAG
>NW_015678921.1:0-207 GCF_001515625.1 Sinocyclocheilus rhinocerous
CGACTGGAGCAGAGGATAGATAATATGAAGAGAACAGACACTGAGCTGAAGCAGCTTTTTGAAACACAGGATCATATTCAATTCTTTCAGGTAACAAAAATATTTTCATACACAGAAATGAGGACTTCAACAGACTTATCTATTGACAGAGAGCTTATATTTTTGTATTTGTCTCTGTAGTTTTTGCAGTCTATCTCTTTCTTTGAC
>NW_015678922.1:0-207 GCF_001515625.1 Sinocyclocheilus rhinocerous
ACATTAATACCAGCTTCAGCACAAAATAATCATGACTAAACATCCCAAGGTAAGTTAAAAGAAAGAGTACAATTTTACAATCCGTATCATGTCTCATGTAATCGCTCAATCCGTGTTTCAGCCTCGCAAAGACGTCAATATAACGTCTTGTAAACAATACATGCAACGTCACATTTACCTCAGAAAAACATATTCGGTGACCATAAA
>NW_015678923.1:0-207 GCF_001515625.1 Sinocyclocheilus rhinocerous
TATTTAATGGTTCCAAAAATAGAGGAAATTTAAACGGAAGATTCGAATTCGAATCCGCCAAGTAACTTTCTGCGAATAAATCACTGGAATGTATAAAACGCCTGCGGACCTCACGACGTAACAAACGAACCAAAGTAACAAAGTTGATAAGCAAACCTTTACAGCATTTAGAAGATTAAAGCTTTTTAAAAAGACCAAAGTGCAAAC
>NW_015678924.1:0-207 GCF_001515625.1 Sinocyclocheilus rhinocerous
AATTCAGAAACGCCCACTTTTGCTCTGCAGAGACCTCAATCTCTCTGCAGTGAGGGGCTACTGCCTTTTCTCTTCAATTCAGTAGGACGAACTGAGTACTGTATGAAATGCGGAGTGTGTATATGAGGACATTAACTGTGACAAGATGATTGACAGACAGTTTACAGTGACAGGATGCACGTAAACATATAACAAAATAGTAAACTA
>NW_015678925.1:0-207 GCF_001515625.1 Sinocyclocheilus rhinocerous
AATTTCTTCTTTCAAAGAAGAAAGTAAGTCATAGAGGTTGGGATCGACATGAGGGTCAGTGAATGATGGCAGAATTTTCACTTTTCTAATTGTGTGGTAAATTTTTCCTTGATTTATTGTTTATTGAACAAATAGTTTTTGCACCTAGACTGTCCAATCAGATTTTTACTGGAGACTGATTATTATGAGTTTATAAAGAATATAATA
>NW_015678926.1:0-207 GCF_001515625.1 Sinocyclocheilus rhinocerous
TATAATATGTAGCTGGGCCGTTCTTGGTTTTCTTATAACCATAAGAGTTAGCACTGACGATGTTTTGAGTTGGTAATTTGATGGTAATGAAATCATGGGCATGCAATGTCCTATTAACGTCCAATTATTAAATCATGAAATGACCAAAACATACCTATAGATTACATAACTGGTACATCGTGTGTTAGCTGAGAAAACTCTAAGGCC
>NW_015678927.1:0-207 GCF_001515625.1 Sinocyclocheilus rhinocerous
AATTTGAGAATAGTACTTGAGATTCAGCACTTTTTTATATTTGACACTCACAACACAAGAGCATCCAGCTTTTTTCCTTCAAAGTACCACAAAAGCCAATCAAGCCCATCAGAGCGAGGATGCAGCCCAGAGCAATCAGCATCGGGGCCCCCAGCGACAGGATCATGGTGAGTGATCTCGACGAGATTCTTATTTCTCGTTTGGCGT
>NW_015678928.1:0-207 GCF_001515625.1 Sinocyclocheilus rhinocerous
ATTTTTATTTTGCCTCTTCAATGAAAAGGAAAGTGAGAAATGATAATGACACAAGTTAGAACATCCAGTGTCCACATTGGCACCAGAATCAATGCAATAACTGCTAGGCAACATCTCAGACAGAAAAGTTTTTCTAAAAACAATTGAGGTAGTTTGTTCATTTTTTGTTTTTATTTCCTCCAGACTGGGACGTGGAGGAGGGATTCA
>NW_015678929.1:0-207 GCF_001515625.1 Sinocyclocheilus rhinocerous
GGATCAGACATTCAATTGTTGACGTTATGAATTATGTTATGAATTATTGTTAAATGAACTATTCCTTGAAATGCATTGCAAGATGTTGTATTAGTGCTTGAGAGAAAGCTTGTTCCTGCCAAAAAATTAATTCTTCATTTTTTCCCCTCACAACTCCAAGTGTATATCTCACAATTTTGACTTTTTTTCTTGCAGTTCTGAGAAAGT
>NW_015678930.1:0-207 GCF_001515625.1 Sinocyclocheilus rhinocerous
ATTTTACTCATAAGAATTTCTAGGGGTGCCAATAATTGTGGCCAAACATGCATTGGAGAAAAACATTTATTTCATAATGTGTGTTTCCCCCCACTTTCCTTTGTTTTACTTCAATGAAAGGTTAGAATTCTGTGAATTTTTTTAATTAAAGTTCAAAAAGAAAAACAATGCAGATTTATTTTCACAGCTGCCTTTGCTCATATTTAC
>NW_015678931.1:0-207 GCF_001515625.1 Sinocyclocheilus rhinocerous
TGACTTTGGCTGTTTGATGCACGCTTTGAACCACTGGTTTGAAACAAATGATTTGCAAACGTTTTGAAACTTCATGAAGCAGTGCTTCGAAAAGACCCATCATCACTACTGAACACACAATTTAGAACAGCACACAGCCTAGATCAGTGGTTCTCAACTCCGGTCCTTGGGATCCAATGCTCTGCACATTTTGTATCTCTCTCTTAT
>NW_015678932.1:0-207 GCF_001515625.1 Sinocyclocheilus rhinocerous
AATCTTGAGTGAGTCATTGAATCATTCCATTCATAAATTCCATGATTTTGTTTAGTTGTCTAATATTTATTCTTCAGAATTGTGAGAGAACTTCAACCTCCATTAAAAAACAAAAGTCTCAATTTATCCAGATTAGTGCTGCTCTATTTTGCACACAAACAGCTCTTAATCGAGTCCAGTTTTATGTAGCCGGCTGATTTTTGTTCA
>NW_015678933.1:0-207 GCF_001515625.1 Sinocyclocheilus rhinocerous
AATTGGCAAGGCTTAAAAACATGTGCAAATGATAAGCTTTCGTGACGATGCAGAGCAGTGGCCCGTCAACTGTCCTGAGCGTTTTTTTAGGCTGGCCTCAGCCAGTCGGTTGAGATCGCCAGGAGGCCCCCCCTCAGCCGTGGGCCCCTATAATCGTCACCACTTTCACCCCACTAGCGACGGCCCTGCCCACCACAGCTGAAATAC
>NW_015678934.1:0-207 GCF_001515625.1 Sinocyclocheilus rhinocerous
AATAGTGAAATACACATTATTGGTTTTATATCACCTTGAAAAATTAATGGCAATTTCACAATATTTTGTGTGATTATTTTGGTAGGAATCTTTTCACCTGAGATCGAAAATGTAAGTGCATGTTTATAACTAAAAGTGGCCAACAACCATAAACATTGTGATTTGGAATGGTTTATGAGAAGAGGAAGGACAGTAAGCACATTCACA
>NW_015678935.1:0-207 GCF_001515625.1 Sinocyclocheilus rhinocerous
GAATGAATCAGCCATTTGAACAAATTGGTTGAATGAATGACTTAAATGCTCACTCATTAAGACAGTGACTCACTGCCAACTACTGGCCAACTAGTGATTTTAAATGATCTTTTTAGGGGGTGATTTCTCAGCCAAAATTAATGTGTAATTAATTTGTGATTCATTCAATTAATGAATTAGACTAATCTGAAAGTGGTGTGGAGTAAC
>NW_015678936.1:0-207 GCF_001515625.1 Sinocyclocheilus rhinocerous
AAAAAATTGGGATCAGGTATATTTGGACAATATATTGATGCAAAAAAAATTTCAAATGATGAACTGTTACAGCCACATACGAGAAACGTCCTTCACTATTTTTTCCACATTTATCAATAGTTACTCCTGATTTCCTATCAACCAGAATAGCAACACCTTTAGATTTGTTTGATGCAGAAGAATGAACTACACATTTGTAGCATCTAC
>NW_015678937.1:0-207 GCF_001515625.1 Sinocyclocheilus rhinocerous
CCAGAGAACTTGGGCGCGGTACGGCCAAGGGCTCTCTGTCATGTCTGTTTACGCAGCGCTTGCCATTTCAAGCGGAAAGGACCCTGGCCGGGACTTCCAGGTTATAAAACCTCACAAATGTGGATGGCGAGGCCCAGCCGGCCACTTCACAAATATCCGCATTGGACACACCACTGGACCATGCCCACGACAAGGCGATGCCTCTAG
>NW_015678938.1:0-207 GCF_001515625.1 Sinocyclocheilus rhinocerous
AATCAGGCACCAAAAACAGTACCCATAAAAAGGCTTTAATATAAAATCCATAATTTTGTATGACTGTTTTTATGTCATTCACAATGACATTTATCTACTGTCTGAGTATGCATTGCATTTGATGAAGAACCTCTCAAATGATGTTGTAAGTTCTACGAAGTACGCATGTACAGTGGGTACGGAAAGTATTCAGACCCCCTTAAATTT
>NW_015678939.1:0-207 GCF_001515625.1 Sinocyclocheilus rhinocerous
AAGAATAATCAATGGCGTGATGACCAAGCACACTTGAACCGATGCTGGAAGGAGGGAGGGAGGGACAGATAAATAAATAAAAGGACAGGAAAATGAAAACAAATAAAGCAGAGGTGAATGAGCAGACAGTGAGGGGATTAGAGGAGAGGTTAAGGCAGATATTATCTGTCCCCGTGTCTCACAGCGACAGACACAGACGGAGGAGGC
>NW_015678940.1:0-207 GCF_001515625.1 Sinocyclocheilus rhinocerous
AATGGGAATGTTAGCAAAGCGTTCTTAGAACATTTTTGTTAACTGCGATATTTGATTTTTGAGGTATTGTGTCACTCAAGCCTGGAATAATGGCTACTGAATATTCACAGGAATAACATTGTAAATCCATTCAAATAGAAAGAAGTTATTTTTATAATATTTAACAATGTTAATGTTTTTACTGTATTTTTGACCAAATAAATGCAG
>NW_015678941.1:0-207 GCF_001515625.1 Sinocyclocheilus rhinocerous
TGAAGTATCGATATAGAATTTATGCACTAAAGTTAAACGGAAAAAGATAATGTCGACACGAGAAATTTTATCGATAATTTCCATCAACTATATCGGTAAAAATTTTGAAGCGCTGAATATTTTTTCATAAAAAATCCTTGGATGGAAACCTGGCTAGAGAGGGAATCTGCGTCTCATTCAGCTCGTCTGCTGTTTCGTTCAGATATG
>NW_015678942.1:0-207 GCF_001515625.1 Sinocyclocheilus rhinocerous
GTCTGTTAATCAAAGAACAAAAGAAAAAAAGAGGAAATCAATAACCTTTAGCTTTAAGGGGGTCATCAGATGCAAAATTCACTTTTACATGATAAATGAACATTAATGTGTGTTGGCAGTGTGTACACATCCACCCTATAATGACAAAAATCCACCCAGTGCTTTTTTAAATCCCCAATAATAATGATCACTTTCTCAGATCAGGCT
>NW_015678943.1:0-207 GCF_001515625.1 Sinocyclocheilus rhinocerous
ACAAAGGCAAAGATAACCAGAATGTTAGAAAGAACAACAGATACATAGAATGACAGATAGAACAATAGAAAGACAGACAGAACAATCGACAGAATGACAGACAGAATGAAAAATGGACATATAATGATACATGGACATAAAACAATAGATTGACATAAACCGATAAAGTAGCCTAGATAGAATGATAGAACGTAGATAGAATGACAG
>NW_015678944.1:0-207 GCF_001515625.1 Sinocyclocheilus rhinocerous
GTTCTTGACGTGTGCATCACTCATTGAAATAAAGACCTGCGTCCTGCGGGCTGGATGAGGGCGTCTCTTGTGCTTCGGGCTCATCAGAGGAAGCTGTCTGACTCTCTGTCGTCTCCGGCTTCATTTCTGCAGCAGCTTCTGGAGGTGGAGAGGAAGGGTAATGCTGACTTTTGTTGTCACCTTTTCACTTTTAGTTAACGGACTAAA
>NW_015678945.1:0-207 GCF_001515625.1 Sinocyclocheilus rhinocerous
AAGATGCCAATCAGACGCTAAACATCCTGATTTCCTCTTCCGCTCTTAGCATAACGGTTTCGCTGGAGTTTGATCTCAAGCTCTGGTGAATCTGAGCACAGTTTGAGATTCCGTTGAGGTTCTTCTGAAACTCCAGAGACTCGTGTGAGATTACGCTGATAGTTCTCCGTTGAAGAGACATCGTAAGTGTTGTAGACTTGAGCAAAA
>NW_015678946.1:0-207 GCF_001515625.1 Sinocyclocheilus rhinocerous
AACAGTTAGGGGAAGAATCATTGTTGAAGCTTCTTGAGATATATATAATAAAATATGGAAGGAGGGGAAGTTGCCAGCTATTTGGAAAGAAGCGGTAGTGATTCCAATAAGAAAACCTGGTAAGGATCCAATAGCGCTCACATCCAATCTATGTGAAATCACGGAAAGGATGATAGCGGATAGACTGACTTATGTCCTTGAAAAAAG
>NW_015678947.1:0-207 GCF_001515625.1 Sinocyclocheilus rhinocerous
CACACATTGGAATATACTGTCAGTTACTTTACAGAAATAAATAAAGAATGAATGAATGAATGAATTCAGCATCCTCTGCCAAGTTGCATTATAGTATTGGTAGTATCCTTATTTGTTACAGCAGTTTCTTAGTCTTCTGACACAAGACTTCTCTGCCTCCCGTAGACAGCCGTCTCTCAGTTCTGCACAAATACAGTACATGTAAGG
>NW_015678948.1:0-207 GCF_001515625.1 Sinocyclocheilus rhinocerous
AAGCACCCCGTTCGGTTCCGGGTGCCAGTGGCAGTATGTTTGTTCAAGAAACTGTTGTGAATACTGGGCCCGTTCCAAAAACGCCCTCACAAACAGCCGCTGTTATAGCGAGGAAAAAATAAAAAAACAAACATTTTCAAAAAGAGAACAAATTTCCTCTTACAGTTATCACGAGTGACAAGTCCCCGCATGGCGACTCACCACCCG
>NW_015678949.1:0-207 GCF_001515625.1 Sinocyclocheilus rhinocerous
CCATGAAAGCATTTTAAGTGTGCAAGAATATAAATGAAACACATGGATCTTGAGGGCTGGATTGGGAATCACTGTCCAAAGAGAGAACTTGATTTATCTTAAAACTATCTTAAAAATGAGCAAAAACAACAAGAAGTGTCTCACAACCGTCGCACCTAAATGTAGGGCATGTGGGTGGTGGCAAACAGGCCACTTACCCTCTCGGTG
>NW_015678950.1:0-207 GCF_001515625.1 Sinocyclocheilus rhinocerous
AAGACGATAGGGTCTGGGCTCGCTTGAGCCACTGTGATGAACAGTACTCGTTCCTCCATTATGGCAGGGAGAAACGCACGAAAAAAGAAAAAAAAAAACTTTTCAGAAAAACAAAAAACAAACAAAGCTCACTTTCTGTATCGGTCCGCTGTTCGGTCACAATTCACTAGAGAGGAACGAGGAGACGCTGGAGAATACTTTAACTAG
>NW_015678951.1:0-207 GCF_001515625.1 Sinocyclocheilus rhinocerous
AAGCAGGTTGAGCAGTATGTCAAAAATTGTGGCCGTTGCATTGCATGAAAGACTTTGCCCAAGAAGGTTGCTCCACTGAACCACATGACCAGCAGCGGGCCATTCGACCTTGTTTGCATAGATTTTCTGTCACTCGAGCCTGATTCCAGAGGCGTTGGCAACGTTCTTGTGGTAACAGACCATTTCACCCGCTACGCACAAGCTTTC
>NW_015678952.1:0-207 GCF_001515625.1 Sinocyclocheilus rhinocerous
AATATGATAATATTTTGTAATTATCATTTAAATCTGATTCATTTTTAAATTGTTTGTCATAAATCAACATCTCAGGAAAATGAAGTTTCAAATCAAAATATGACTTCCTGTTATGAAACAAATGACATAATTTCATACATGTCCACTTTAGAGAAAATACACTACTTTTACATTTAGTCATTTAGCAGATGCTTTTATCCAAAGCGA
>NW_015678953.1:0-207 GCF_001515625.1 Sinocyclocheilus rhinocerous
TTCTCTCTGCGATAAGATAACTACGGAGGCAATCAGGCAGAGATGCAGGCAGCAAGCTCTAATTAGTTGAGCATGATAATGAGCGCCGGGCCTCTTATTAAGCTACGAATTATACAAAGCCTCCATTTGCCGCTTCACAGCTTCCAGGAGTTACTGCTCCTAGTCACCCTTCACAAAAGCTCACTTCCTTCCTCAAGGTTTGTTCTC
>NW_015678954.1:0-207 GCF_001515625.1 Sinocyclocheilus rhinocerous
GAAAATGGTAATCTGCTTACAACATAAGGAAACTATTTAAAGCTGGTTAGAACATTCATATAAGGAAAGAGACCTTTTCCCTAAATACATAAGCACATGACATGAGAAGGCAAATGATCATCCTTCAGGTGCTTATATATGGTCAAGAATCCATGCCTAAAAATACCTAGACAGAGAAGAGATACACGTATGGAATGTATTGAATAG
>NW_015678955.1:0-207 GCF_001515625.1 Sinocyclocheilus rhinocerous
CTGAGACAGCATTACACAAGAAGGTTCTTGCAAATGCCACCTATATTTCCCGCTCGATGCCTCAGAAAGAGGGGATATCCTGGAGCCCGGACATCCAGGAATATTTTTGCAGTGTCGTGCTGACGATCGTATGCTGGCCTGATGATCAAGAAGGCTCCCGCTGAAGCCTCTGACCTGGCCGCATGGTCCAGGAAGCATGAAGCCGGA
>NW_015678956.1:0-207 GCF_001515625.1 Sinocyclocheilus rhinocerous
TTTTACATACCTTCAGAACAACCGAATCAAGCCCAGTTTTTTTTAATGTGAATATAGATATAAAATGTTGAAAGATGAAGGGAACCATTTTTTTTAAACGAAGTAAATGTTGATTGGGGTCATATTGACCCCAGGGACTGATTGAGGGTTAAATGATTTCCGAGCATTTTTTGAACACTGACCAGCTGCAAATATGATATTTATTTA
>NW_015678957.1:0-207 GCF_001515625.1 Sinocyclocheilus rhinocerous
TGGCTGCTGTAGCTTTAATTTCCGCGCTCGTTTGACTCGCGCCTGGCGCTGAGGTGAAGCTGAAGCTCTGACAATTCTCCCGTTTGTGGTCATAAAGAGATACGGCTTTTCCACATCTTAATAAATGAATTTCTTGTCAAGAAATAAAGGGACAAAAACTTTATGAGAGTATGACAACCAGAAAATGAACGTTTTCGTCTTCATTGT
>NW_015678958.1:0-207 GCF_001515625.1 Sinocyclocheilus rhinocerous
TACAATGCTCAATTAAATAAATGGCATTTCTAAATATTTTTTACAGTTAAAACAGAATTTTGGCAGACAATTAAATCAGTGAATAGACATAAAAAAAGTGATTTTAGAAGTCAATACACTGTTTTATTCCTATATAATTCAATATTATTATTGCATTGATCTTTTTTTTTTTTACAAAAACATGTTTAACTGACAAAATGCATACAT
>NW_015678959.1:0-207 GCF_001515625.1 Sinocyclocheilus rhinocerous
ATCATTTTCCCTTTAGCTCAGTTCTTGCATAACAACCTAAAAAAATAAGTTCAGACAGAAGTATTCTGTACTTTTCTGTGGGAATAACCCATGTTTTCACCCCATAGGTTTCCACCCCATGTTAGGTGTTTTGCAAAAATTGCAATGCAGTGTCATTTGATCTTTCTTTGTTTGATGACTTTGACATGAAGGAAACATGTTTTCCTT
>NW_015678960.1:0-207 GCF_001515625.1 Sinocyclocheilus rhinocerous
AAGTCACCATTGTGGTGGGCAGTGTTTGCTTTAGTTGGGATCTTGTTCCTTGTACTTCTTGTGTTACCCTTTCTTCAGGTGCTGTAACTGTGTGTTTGTAAAGCACAAAGCAGTTGCTTCGTGTTGGGTGGTGCATTTAAAATCCTTTAATGCATGGCTAGTTGTTGATTATCCTGCTTATTCCATGGTCATTTGTCAAGTTATAGA
>NW_015678961.1:0-207 GCF_001515625.1 Sinocyclocheilus rhinocerous
ATTAAACACCAGTTCACATGAGTTTTCTTTTACTATATTGTATCTGAATGTCTCTGTGCATAAATATAAACTGGCCATATCAGATTTACTGTAACAGGAACTAGTTTTTGTATCAGAAGAAACACACTTGCCAGTCACAGCTGCATGTGTGTACAAAACTCTTTCAGTCATGCATTTCTCCACAAAGTCAGGAAGAATGTTATATCA
>NW_015678962.1:0-207 GCF_001515625.1 Sinocyclocheilus rhinocerous
TAATAATTGTAGAACAGACTGTAATAACTACCACCATTTCCACCATCTCAAAGTCTGTCCAGCTACATGTGAATCTACAAGTGAAGAGTCTCCATCCCTCATTACAGTCCATTAAGTTCATTATGAAACTACCACTCAATCTTCATAACTGTCTCATCACTCCATGAGCAGAAGTGAAACTGATCCAGTTCAGAGCGTTTAACCGAT
>NW_015678963.1:0-206 GCF_001515625.1 Sinocyclocheilus rhinocerous
GGTTTCTTTTATTTTAGCATTATTCAGTTCAAGAAAATATATACTGCTTTATTAAATGGTAATTTTAGTGTCATATATTCAGTAACTTGGTAAGCTTCACCATTTAACTGTGTGGCAAATGTTTTCATGGGATATAATTACATACAGGCTATAATATATATATATATATATATATATATATATATTATATACTGTATATATAGTGA
>NW_015678964.1:0-207 GCF_001515625.1 Sinocyclocheilus rhinocerous
ACAAATTGTAAATATATTCACAAAACGAAGGACTACTTAAAGTTATTGATGATAAAGAAACATGCATAAATAAGAAAAAAAGTGCAGGATCTGTGCTTGTGTTATAAAGTGTCTTGTTTCAAAGCCTGCTCTCTGCAGAGGTCACATTTGTTGGATAGAAATGCAGTATACACAATAGAGCAAAATCGGTATCAATAGCCATATCAG
>NW_015678965.1:0-207 GCF_001515625.1 Sinocyclocheilus rhinocerous
AAGTGCCCATCACTAATATGAGCAGCCAATGAGCTTCCTCCGAGTCAGAACAGCCATCGCGGAACGAAAACACAGACAGACAGCGCTGGAAGCAGCAGATGCTTATCATCAGATCTCATTATTCAGACGGAAAATTAATAGAAATGATGATTCTGTCTAAAGATGCTTTGTTGAATGATTATTAGTAGAAAGCACAGCCTAAATCTG
>NW_015678966.1:0-207 GCF_001515625.1 Sinocyclocheilus rhinocerous
AGATGCTTAAAACCTTTCAGGAACCAGCCAATCAACAAGAAAAAAAAAATAAGTCAGTGCTCAAAAAAAGTGTCTGTGATATGAACTGACTGATTTGGAGCCAAATTACAGGGGGATTAAAATGACTTTAGAAAGATAGGAAGGTCTACAAGTAAAATCAGTTGACTTTAGCTATCCTTGTTGCATTATATGCCAGTGGTGACAATG
>NW_015678967.1:0-207 GCF_001515625.1 Sinocyclocheilus rhinocerous
AAGGAAATAAGGGTGAAATATTAAAGTTCTAATACAAATACACACTTATGCCAAAATGTACGCTGTTGTGGCATTAACACACGCAAAATCATCAAAAAGACAAAAATGTCCATAAGAACACAATATGCAATTTTGTGCCTACAGCCAAATCATAGCTGTGCAGATATAGTGCGATATCACACGGCTACTCGTGTGATATTGCTCATA
>NW_015678968.1:0-207 GCF_001515625.1 Sinocyclocheilus rhinocerous
GCACTTAGATTTCTAGGTCATTAATCAAAGAAGTAAATTCTACAACAAGGTTTCATTTGTTAACATTATTAACCCACATTAGCTAACAAGAATTAACAATGACCAATACTTCTACAGTATTTATTAGTCTCAGTTCATATTAATTTCAACATTTACTAATAAATTTTTTAAATCAAAAGTTGTAGCTCTTAATATTAGTTAATATAC
>NW_015678969.1:0-207 GCF_001515625.1 Sinocyclocheilus rhinocerous
TCAGTGACTTAAGTAATTACGAATCGCTTTTAATTAGCCTTGGGAGGAACCAAGGTGGGTTAAAGAGAAGCTTGTGTGTGTGAGTAACTGTGTTTCTTTGTTGCCTTGTTTGTCTTTCACAGGTTTAATTTAGCTTGTTAGTGGTGGGGAGTTCTCTGGAGGCTTGGAGCTTCCCCCACATCAGTGTTTTATAGAAAAATGAAATAA
>NW_015678970.1:0-207 GCF_001515625.1 Sinocyclocheilus rhinocerous
ACAAAAATGGAAAAAATATAAAAACCCATTTAAACTAAAAAAAAACAACTTTTTATTAATCATACTAAAATAACACTGCTCAAGACAAAACAAAAAAGAATGTTCTTAAAAATCATCGTAATTATTGCTACTCTTATTTTTAAGCTTTTTTAATAAAAAGTCATTTTCAGAAGATTTAAAATATGTGGAGAATTAAAAGACAACTCA
>NW_015678971.1:0-207 GCF_001515625.1 Sinocyclocheilus rhinocerous
AAGAAATATATTGTGATATAAATTTTGGCCATATCGTCCAGTCCTACTGTCAATGAATAAAGATTCATCGTCATCCAACATCCACCAACAGAGGCTAAAAGGGCCATGTTAACCAACCAAACCTTGAGCTCTAAAACGTATTTACTGTTGAGAAATTAAAAACTTACCTTAGATCAGTGGTTCTCAACCTTTTTTTCCACCGGGCCG
>NW_015678972.1:0-207 GCF_001515625.1 Sinocyclocheilus rhinocerous
CACACCTTGTCACATTAATATTTTTAGAAAAATATAGGGAAGACAGTTAAGAACAAAAGTATTTCTTGCTGATTACCATCTGGCATGTTAAGGGCTAAAACAATAAAATTGTGGTTTTAGTTCAAATTTTAAATGAAATTTTTTTTTTTTTTACAAAAATACCCGTAGACACACAATTTGTGTATTTTTAGCTTCAGTCCTATAAAA
>NW_015678973.1:0-207 GCF_001515625.1 Sinocyclocheilus rhinocerous
ACAAAAAGGGCCCTTTGAAAATGTGCTCTAAAATTTTATTTATTTTTAACTAATTGATTTTTTTTGGTTAATAAGCTTAATATAATATAAGTTTAACTGTCTATTCACTTTCAGTTGCATCTGTTCTATCATAATTCTGTGACTAAAAGCAACATTAAAACATTCTTCTAGAAACCAGAAACAAGACACCGCCTTTGAAGTTGTGAT
>NW_015678974.1:0-207 GCF_001515625.1 Sinocyclocheilus rhinocerous
AAAAAAAAAAAAAAAAAGAAATCTTCATGTGTTTTATATTTCAATGCTACTACTTAAGTATTTTCAAATATTTTGAAGTGTTCAGCAGTGTTCATTTGAATTGAACACAAGAAATCACAAAAGATAAACATTTTCCTGCCATTTTTAAAATCATAAATGGCACTGTTTCCTGAGAATCAGCCTTCTATGAACTTCTGTAATTGTGTC
>NW_015678975.1:0-207 GCF_001515625.1 Sinocyclocheilus rhinocerous
AATTATGGTTTATCAGTGCTAATTTATGATAGGGTTGAACATTTACTCAAAACATCTAATTGCAGCATGACCTAGTATGACTATTAAACCATCGAATAATGAAATACACATATGTGACCCTGGACTACAAAACCAGTCATAAGGGTCAATTTTATGAAATTAAGATGTATACATCACATGAAAGCTGAATAAATAAGCTTTCCATTG
>NW_015678976.1:0-207 GCF_001515625.1 Sinocyclocheilus rhinocerous
GAATCATTGAATATTAATGAGCTTTGTGCAATTGCAGGAATATTCACATGCTGTTTAGTTTCAGCATCTGAGGGAAATTAGTTAATTGAAGATTTTATTTTACAATTTTAATACAAGAAGTCTAAGACAAGCAGTTGTTAAAACAGTGGTTATTATGTTTGTCCAATCAGTGAATATGCAAATATGATAACACCCATTCAGAGTTGC
>NW_015678977.1:0-207 GCF_001515625.1 Sinocyclocheilus rhinocerous
ACAAAGTTAATGTTTTGGAATGGCCAAGACAAAGTCCGGACCTTAATCTAATTGAAATGCTGTGGAAGGACCTGAAGCAAGCAGTTCATATAAAGAAACCCGCCAACATCACAGAGTTGAAGCATTCTGTACTGAGGAATGGGCTAAAATTCCAACAAGGCATTGTGCAGGACTGATCAGCAGTTACAAGAAACGTTACCTGCAGTT
>NW_015678978.1:0-207 GCF_001515625.1 Sinocyclocheilus rhinocerous
AAGTATGTACAATTTATGGATATAGCACCTTTCACAGACAAGGTGGGGCCACAAAGTGCTTTACATTAAGAAATAAAACCAAAACAAACAAAATTCAATAACTGCCAGACCACATTGTTAATTAAAAGCTTGTCCAAAAATATGTGTCTTTAAAGGGTCATGATAGTGCTGGGCGGTATACCGGTTCATACCGAATACCAGTGTTTA
>NW_015678979.1:0-207 GCF_001515625.1 Sinocyclocheilus rhinocerous
AATATTTTTTTTATTAAAAAAAATAATAACGGTTTTTAACGAAAACCGCGGTCTGGGTGAACATACAACACAAAAATAAATGGAAATATATTTAAATCGAATAAGACCACGTCATGTAATCAAAATAACCCACCATGAAACCAGTTTATCAAAGTAATTTGGCCTTTTTTCAGTTGTGCTAGCGATGTGATTGTGGTTTACCTGTTG
>NW_015678980.1:0-207 GCF_001515625.1 Sinocyclocheilus rhinocerous
AGAGAAAGGAAAAATTTAAATAGCATCATATGACCCCTTTAAAAATAAAGGTTCCAAAAGGGGCTTTCGCAGCAATGCCATAGAACAGGGGTGTCCAAACTTTTCCGGCAGCCATATCACCCTGTAGCCCAAGACTGCTTGCCCACTCAAGCTAAGCAGGGTTGAGCCTGGTCAGTACCTGGATGTGAGACCTCCTGGGAAAACTAG
>NW_015678981.1:0-207 GCF_001515625.1 Sinocyclocheilus rhinocerous
AGGGGCAAACAGTATCCGAACAGGGCAAGACGAGAGGAGTAATCCGAGATACACAGGCAATGATCAGAACACAAGAAAACAGACAAGGCAAGACTCCAATAAGGCTAGGAAAACTATAGCAGGCTCCATAAGGTAGCTAGCTATCAGCTAAACAGTGATATTCGCTAAACAATACTCGGCGTTGAATGGTGGTGTGAGACTGATTTA
>NW_015678982.1:0-207 GCF_001515625.1 Sinocyclocheilus rhinocerous
GCATAAAATCGAATTGGAAAGTTAAGCCACAAGGTACAGGTTCATCCGAACACTCACATTCCCTGGAGTGAGTCTAATGATGCTGCATTATCTTCATGAGGAGGTTATATTTCATAATATTCATCTGCAGCAGAAACTATGTGCGTTTTTTGGAAACTTCATTCATGTCTTGTATACAGATGTGATGATAAACATGAAGCAGCTCTT
>NW_015678983.1:0-207 GCF_001515625.1 Sinocyclocheilus rhinocerous
ACACACACACACACAATGCCACACACAGAGAAACACACACACACACATCTGGATCGCATCACATTCCTCAGATAGTCGATATTCTTCAGATAATAACACAGACTGAGTTTCCTTCATCAGGAGCATGTGCTGATCACATTCTCACTCCTGCTGATCTCAGAACAGCTCGACTGACTTTCTCCTGATGTTCACACACACACACACACA
>NW_015678984.1:0-207 GCF_001515625.1 Sinocyclocheilus rhinocerous
ACAAATCAATTTTCATTTTTATACCAAACTTTATATAAAGACGATGCAAAATGTGTGTAAAATGGCCATAAACAAGTTTTATGTACAATGTATCTATAAACTGTATCTAATAAGGAATATTGATACATAATTTGTTCTCTATTCATTTGTTGTGTCTCCCAAAAAATGTGTAATAAACATGCTTTAAGTCCTGGTGTCCTCTACAGT
>NW_015678985.1:0-207 GCF_001515625.1 Sinocyclocheilus rhinocerous
GCAGCAGTTGACCATATCAAAAAAATAAAATAATAACACACACACACAAAACCCTATTATAGTGCTGAAATGCTGATCTTTTCAAAGAAGTACATCTATGGTAGCATCAAGTGTGTTTGTAATGATGGCTGCACATTACAGAACTCGCAACGCAGTTAAATGGGTTCACCAGAAAAGTTACATCCGAAAGATCAGGAAATCCTATAA
>NW_015678986.1:0-207 GCF_001515625.1 Sinocyclocheilus rhinocerous
ACACACACACACACACACTCACATACACATATACACATACATACACACATATACACACACACAGATATACACACACACACATATACACACACATACACACATACACACACACACACACATAAACATATACACACACATATATACACATACGTATATATACACATATGTATGTTTGTGAAATGGCACAGTTTTATAAATATCTGAAAG
>NW_015678987.1:0-207 GCF_001515625.1 Sinocyclocheilus rhinocerous
ACACATTGAATTAAAAGTGAAAATCTGAGATAGAAAGAGTGAAATAGTATTTTTGTTGTAAAACATACTCCAGTAATCTTTGTTTAATTACAACTCATTTTTCACAGTATAATTCATCACGAGTGGTGTGCATCCCTTAAAGACAGGAATAGAGTCACATGGTTAAACTGGTTGCTGGTGTTTTGGTGATAAATGAAAAGTCTTGCG
>NW_015678988.1:0-207 GCF_001515625.1 Sinocyclocheilus rhinocerous
AAGTATTCTCATAGCTTCATAACATTACGGTTGAACCACTGATGTAAAATGGTATATTTTAACAATGTCCTTACTAACTTTCTGGCTTTGAACATGGTAGTTGCATTGCTGTCTATGCAGCATCAGAAAGCTCTTGGATTTAATCAAAAAGATCTTAATTTGTGTTCTGAAGATGAACGGTCTTACGGGTTTGGAACGACATGAGGG
>NW_015678989.1:0-207 GCF_001515625.1 Sinocyclocheilus rhinocerous
ACACTTCAATAATTTAATATACAATTGAATTTGGAATTAATTTTTAATTTTCTTTCTTCTTTATTCGGTGTTGTTTGATTGCAAAAAGTGTATCAAAAACAATCAAATGAGCATAAAACATTAACAGTTTAATTAAGGTTTTAAAATGCAATCAAATGACAAATTGACAGTTTTTTTTTTTTTGGCAAGCAAAGTGTTGGACAGCAG
>NW_015678990.1:0-207 GCF_001515625.1 Sinocyclocheilus rhinocerous
ATGCAACTGAATTTAAGACATTCTAAAACCTTTGTTATTATTATTTTTTTACATTCTCTAAATACACTTTGTAGATTAGTTTTAGTCGCAAATGAGAGAGTAATGATGTATTACAGTAGGCGAGTCTACAGACAAGAAAATTGTTAATGCTGTTTTTTTTCTCTCAAAAATAACATGCTCCAGTCATTTCTAATGTTATATATAATG
>NW_015678991.1:0-207 GCF_001515625.1 Sinocyclocheilus rhinocerous
ATAATAATGGTTGCCATTATTAATTTCTGCACAACATTAAAAAAACCTCTTACTTTCACTGTACGTCCGCTACTGACTTTTATTTTGACACGTTTCCTCAGCCTGTGACATTTATACGGTGCCTTGAACTTTGTCCCTTCACAGTTTAATATGCAGTGATTGTGTATAACAAGCTCACATGCTAGCTAGATAGTAGTACACAGCAAA
>NW_015678992.1:0-207 GCF_001515625.1 Sinocyclocheilus rhinocerous
ACACGGCTTGGACGGCAACAGAGGGCGTGACTTCCAAGACGGAGCGAGATGTGCCACGAGAGTCTCTTCTACGGCCGGCATTGCGGCATAGCCATGATCCGCCATTTTAGAAACTGTGTCGAAATCAGCGGCAGCGGGATTAGTGATGCGCGCCGAAAAAGTTTGTTTCCAAGACCTCGAAACCTCGTGGTGGAGGTCTTGGAAGAA
>NW_015678993.1:0-207 GCF_001515625.1 Sinocyclocheilus rhinocerous
ATAAACCTCGAAGTACATGGCCTACTCCAAATATGCCTCCAGGTCACCCCATAGTGTCAGACTGTGGGAGCGAGAGCTACAGGATTGCGGAATTTATCGATTTTTATCTAAACCCCCTATCCACCAAACATAAAAGCTACATAAAAGACACATATGACTTTCTAGAAAAAGTAAAAAAAGAGAAAATTCCTCCCAATTCCTTCTTAT
>NW_015678994.1:0-207 GCF_001515625.1 Sinocyclocheilus rhinocerous
ACTTGTAAATGATTTATAACTTAATCTACAAAACATAGATAAAAACATTAACATATCACTTATTAATCATTTATGAACAAAAGTGATGTTTTGTAAATTATTATTTCATCATTATCTAATCACTTGTAAATGATTTATAACTTAATCTACATAGATAAAAACATTAACATATCACTTATTAATCATTTATGAACACATAGTTATGTT
>NW_015678995.1:0-207 GCF_001515625.1 Sinocyclocheilus rhinocerous
GAGTGAAGATCAGTGTCCACGCATGCTGATTCACAACCGCTGCCCCAAGAGCCTCTTACTGAGGGAGAACACCAGGGGTAACACACACACACACACACACACTCACACGCACACAAACTCACACGCACACAAACTCACACTCACACGCACACAAACTCACAGACACACACACACACACTCTCACACACGCACACACACTCTCACACA
>NW_015678996.1:0-207 GCF_001515625.1 Sinocyclocheilus rhinocerous
AAAATTGACATATTCTTAAGTATAGATACTTGCAAAGAAAAAAAACTGGCAAAAGTAGAAGTGAAAATAAAGTACCACCTATTATAAGTATATTATATTACATTTAATATAAGTACATTACCCATTCTTTGACATCCTGGATAACTGTAGGCCAATAGTATGCAGCAATAACCCTGTTCTGAGTGCCTCTGACGCCACTGTGATTGC
>NW_015678997.1:0-207 GCF_001515625.1 Sinocyclocheilus rhinocerous
GTCATGCCATTTGCTTTAATAGCAAATGCACTAAAATGGTGTAGACATTTTTTTTTTTCTCAGAAATTGCTAGCAAATGTTACAGTTGCGATACGTATGAAGAAACAGCAAGTAACATTTAATTAATTATTACAAACTTTTGAAGTAAAATGACTGAATTAAACTAATCCCACTTACCACAAGGTGCAATATTTCTAGTAATTTGTG
>NW_015678998.1:0-207 GCF_001515625.1 Sinocyclocheilus rhinocerous
TCAAGATGTTCATTTTTTGGATGAACTGCAAGTTGAAGTAGTGTCATTTGAGATTAAATGGTTGCAGAAAGTTGTTAATGCAATGATTTTCTCCCAAAGACATTTCAGTAATGGCTGCTATGCTTTTGCGTTCAATTATTGCTCGTATCTGGGTTCAGATATGCTCATGTGTCCCAATCGTACACACACAACTATATTAGACTGCGG
>NW_015678999.1:0-207 GCF_001515625.1 Sinocyclocheilus rhinocerous
ACATTTTACTCGTGGCTTTTAAATGAAGTTGGTCAAGGTGAATTGCCAACGCAGTAATTGTTTTGCATGAGATGTATCGGTAACTAAAGTTTGGCCATTTCAATAACATAAAATTAAAACACTGTGTAGAAACGACAGATTGTAATCAGTTAAAAAGATTTGAAAAAAAAAAAAATCTTATTATATAATGATGATATCATTTTTGCA
>NW_015679000.1:0-206 GCF_001515625.1 Sinocyclocheilus rhinocerous
AGGAAAACTTGAAATCGCATCATATGACCCCTTTAACACTGTTGCTGCGGGTTGTTTTCATGTCTGCGGGTTGAAGCGACTCCAATAACATGATATTTATCACCTGGAATGGGAATTTTAGCAGGGGAACCCCGCCAAAAAAACTTGTATTTTACCCCCCAGAATGCGATTTTTAACTGGGGACCCCCTCGAAACACGATTGGGCT
>NW_015679001.1:0-207 GCF_001515625.1 Sinocyclocheilus rhinocerous
ACACCCAAAAAACTTTAATTTTGATTTCATGGGGACTTTAAAGTGTTCACCTAAAGTCAGCATAAATTAGCATCACAACCCATTTAACTTAATGTATAATATGATGTATTTCCAACAATATAGGCATATTGCTGGAAAAAAAGATATTATATTATAAATAAAATTATAAAATATTTTATAAAATATGTAACATAAAAATATATAAAA
>NW_015679002.1:0-207 GCF_001515625.1 Sinocyclocheilus rhinocerous
TTAACTCCTTAAGAAATCCCTTAGTGATAACCCCTTCTAAAGGGGGAGTGTATGTGCAGATAAAGTTGGATATAATATATATCTAACTTTATATATAGAGCTATGTGATAATACATTTTGTTATGATAGAAACAATCACGCAGCCGAGATTTGCAATATAGTATGCGTTATGTAAGTGTACTGTATTTATGCAGGTAAAGTAGTATG
>NW_015679003.1:0-207 GCF_001515625.1 Sinocyclocheilus rhinocerous
TTAACCCATATTTGTGGGAAGAAAAAAACTTTTAAAATTGTAATAAAATTAATTGAAATGAGCATAATTAATTACATTAATTAGAATTAATGACATGCATATATAATCATCTAAATAAAGATCATTCAAAATCATTATTGTTGCATAAAACAAACACAAACAAAAAAAGGCTTTAAAAGACAATATGTTGTTTATTTTCCATATAGT
>NW_015679004.1:0-207 GCF_001515625.1 Sinocyclocheilus rhinocerous
ACAGAATGAGAGTGACAAGACACAGATGAATAAAAGAAAAAAAAAATAGGATAAGTAAATAGGAAATAACAATAAACAAAAAATATGAAGAAAAAAAAACAATATAGAAAGTAGACAATAGATGGTATATGTTATGTACAAATGCAAGGAAGTGTAAATATGTGTGTTAAATAAACTTAAAAATAGTGTTGTGTATTACACATTTAT
>NW_015679005.1:0-207 GCF_001515625.1 Sinocyclocheilus rhinocerous
ACAGGTTAGCTCTTTACAGTAAAGTATATTTAAAAATTAATATAAATGTATAAAAGTGTTTCTAATGAAAAACATTGTCATTTAGATTTGCCCAAGGTTTGAGACTCAGACAACTTGATATGATTAAAGAGGAGGTCAGTGGTAGTTCTGCTACACTAACAAAATTTGCTCACAAGTTAAGAAGAGTTTGCAGATCAGCCATGAAGC
>NW_015679006.1:0-207 GCF_001515625.1 Sinocyclocheilus rhinocerous
TTGTACATTTGAAGTTGTGTTTAAGCAATGTTTTCCACACAGAAAAAAATTGTACAACAGCTTGTCACTGGGATAGTAGCCTTAAAAGGACAACTTTGGACGTTATCGACCCCTAAAGGGTACATATTAGAGCTGTGAAATTAACCCTTAAAGTACTACTATGAACCTTTTATTGGTAAATTAGATACAAAGATGTCCCTTTGAGGG
>NW_015679007.1:0-207 GCF_001515625.1 Sinocyclocheilus rhinocerous
ACATGTAGCAGAATGACAATAAAGCTCAACTTGAACTTGAACTTGTATATCACAGGCAAGACAAAGAATATTCCTAGGGCTAGCGGGGGTCTTCGATCGGCGATCAGTATCCAGAGGGCTTGACAAGAGGGGTAATCCAATAACACGAACAATAGTCCAGGTGAGGTGCAAACACAGTCCGAAACAGCAAGACAAAGGGGTAATCCA
>NW_015679008.1:0-207 GCF_001515625.1 Sinocyclocheilus rhinocerous
TTTTTTTCTGCGACTAATAACATTTTGGTCAACCAAGCCTCTTCTGGTCAACTAATGGTTAGTCGACTATTAGGGGCCAGCCCTACTGTTAGTAAATCTGGTCCTAAATGTATATTTTTGAAATGTGGAGGAAATTTTGCTGTATGATTACATGATATGTATCCAGTTGAATTATTCCTCTGTTTAATGCATTTAGTAATCAGTAAC
>NW_015679009.1:0-207 GCF_001515625.1 Sinocyclocheilus rhinocerous
AGACCCTAGAGGGCACTCAAAGAAAAACTATGATGCTGAGGTGGATGCTGAGGTTCTCAGTTACAAAGCGGATCCACATCCATTCTGTGATGTCAAGAACATTGTTTGATTTGAGATCTTGTACCATCCTTGTATTTGAGACGCTTGTGGCAAATTTTTTTAGGGGTGTGGTGGCTTTCTCATCAGTGTCTCATTCATCCAGTAGGC
>NW_015679010.1:0-207 GCF_001515625.1 Sinocyclocheilus rhinocerous
TTAGTGTACTGTGTACTGACAATTACTAGATTGTTTAGGCATAAGCGTTCCATTGAAAAATGTCTGATCTAGTCACAAGTTTTTCTCCCATGTGCAGCCACCAACACGTACCATTGCCATTAACCTCACCCACTAGTCCTCCGTCCCTTTAACCACGACACGGATGTCACTTCACGATGAGATGGGGCCCCAAAGATTTTGCCGGCG
>NW_015679011.1:0-207 GCF_001515625.1 Sinocyclocheilus rhinocerous
ACAGCACAAGCCTGATTTTGTGAGCTGTATGTGAGGCGGCCTTATACATCAGGTTCACACACACTCTGTTTGCAGTGCGTATACAGTCCATGTGTGGTACTTAAGCGGTGCAGAAGCAGCACAGACTATTGTTCTTTCACACAGGAGTCTGCTACTGATCCGTGGCTGTTTACGCCAAACACAACATTTATCCATTATTTTGATTTC
>NW_015679012.1:0-207 GCF_001515625.1 Sinocyclocheilus rhinocerous
GCAATGCAAATAACGTTTCATTTCTTATATTAGAAACATCTTTCAAGGAGGCAAACTTTAGTCTTAATATTGCATAAACCAACTTTCTGTTACAGAGAAAGAAGATTTTCAGCATAGGTGGGATTTGCATTCTCTTCATTTGCTTAGTTACATAAGCATAGCGTTAATGTTCACATAAGCACTAAACTAAGCTTCTTCTGCTTGGAA
>NW_015679013.1:0-207 GCF_001515625.1 Sinocyclocheilus rhinocerous
ACTAAATCAAAATTTCCTGTCAAAATTAACACGGGTACTGTGTGAAATGTCTGAGATGATGGAAATCAAGCTTACGAGATGTACACTCTAAACTGTTTGTATTGTTTGGAATATGACCAGCTATTGCCAAAATTTTTCTAGTTCAACAAAGTATTGGAAAACTTGAGGCAATGAATTGAAAGTCATTCAAATTAGAAAGCTATTGCT
>NW_015679014.1:0-207 GCF_001515625.1 Sinocyclocheilus rhinocerous
ACCCCTGAATGGAATAACACAAAATAGGTATCATTTTAAAGCTTATAAGCTTTTTAATGAATGTAATTATTTTGATTAACTCTTAATGAGCGCTGAGCAGTCCCTCTAAACCGGAGTGTACCACGGGCGGGACACCCCCCCTCCCTCCGCGAAAATATTACAAATCATATTTTTCAAACCACTGCCTTGATCAACAAAAAATGGATA
>NW_015679015.1:0-207 GCF_001515625.1 Sinocyclocheilus rhinocerous
ACAATAGTTTGAATTATTTACAATTAATTTATAATAATGTTACTTATTTATGTTGTTTTAAATCTGTATTATTTAATAATAATAATAATAATAATAATACATGTATTTATTCATAATGAATTTATAATAATATTACTTTTTTTAAATCTGTATTATTAAATAATAATAATAACAAATGTATTTATTCATAATGAATTTATAATAATA
>NW_015679016.1:0-207 GCF_001515625.1 Sinocyclocheilus rhinocerous
ACCATGAGAAGAAACCAGTTTTTTACTGCTGAAGATGTATTATTTGTCTTATTTTGTGACAAAGAGCTGGATGATGAGGGAGAAAATGAAAAAAAAATATCCAGAATTCATTGTCAGTGAGGTGTAGCTATATAGCGGGTAGTAACCAACAACTTACATTCTAATGGTATGTCCCTAGTGAAAAATAAATATACTAAAATGTATTTG
>NW_015679017.1:0-207 GCF_001515625.1 Sinocyclocheilus rhinocerous
CACACTCCTGCAGGGGACAGCCTGCCCCAGAAGAGACCCTCACTGGACCCTGCTGCAGTGCTGGTGAGACCACATATCCCAACGGCATACAGTTATTAACGGCTATTTTAAATTGTGAAAATAATATTTCACAATATTATATTTTACTGTATTTTTAATTTAAAAAAATGCTTTTTTTGGTGAGCATAAGAGACTTCTTTCGATGTG
>NW_015679018.1:0-207 GCF_001515625.1 Sinocyclocheilus rhinocerous
TCTCAAACCCCGCTGCACACCGTTTCCAGGAAACATGTCGTTCAACCCGGAAACCGAAGCAAAACTGTGCACACCGGTTTGAGCTTGAACTTGGCCCTGGTTTCAGGTCATTAATCATCCGTCCAGCAGGTTTAAGATGCTTTGAATCACAACAAAAAAAAATTTTCAACCAAACACAGCAAACATTAGAAAAGCACCGGAACAGAA
>NW_015679019.1:0-207 GCF_001515625.1 Sinocyclocheilus rhinocerous
ACCTTCTTATTTAATACTTAGTCACACACAAGCTTGATGTTAATGAATTTGAACACATTTATATTTATTAATTTACAAGATAAAGTTATCTGTGCAAATCTTGGCAAACAATACATGATAAATGCTTTTGGTTTGTGTGTCAGTGGAGAATCTGGTGCAGGGAAGACAGAAAGCACTAAACTGATTCTTCAGTTCCTGGCTGCTGTG
>NW_015679020.1:0-207 GCF_001515625.1 Sinocyclocheilus rhinocerous
TTGTTTGTCCTGAACAATTAAACTGCCTGCTGTTCTTCAGAAAAACCCTTCCGCTCCCAAAAATTCTTTGGTTTTCCAACATTTTTGTGTATTGGAACCCTTTCCAACATTGACTGTATGATTTTGAGATCCATCTTTTCAGTCTGAGGACAACTGAGGGATTCATACGCAACTATTACAGAAGGTTCAAATGCTCACTGATGCTCC
>NW_015679021.1:0-207 GCF_001515625.1 Sinocyclocheilus rhinocerous
ACCTGCATAAATGGTCATGTGACATGCGTTTTCATTTCTGAAACAGTGAAAATGCAAGTGTAGACGAGGATGTTTTCATTTTAAAATGCTGTTTTAAAACGAAAACGCACTAGTGTAAACCTAACCTAGATTCTGAGTGGATCACCAAACGTCCGCTGCGAGTTTCCTGTGGTAAGTACTTTTTTATAACTTGCTTATAAATCTCTT
>NW_015679022.1:0-207 GCF_001515625.1 Sinocyclocheilus rhinocerous
AGAAAAAAAGATACAATGCTGTTAAAAGTACATATTGCCGAAATTGTTCATATTAGTACATTTTGAATGGGTACTAACCCAGTGACAGTTTGGTACCTATACCTGAGAGTGTAAAGTCAAACATGCCAAAAAAATAAAAGGGCATTGCGTGAGAAAAACCTGTCAGTATGTACAAGGTAGGAAACATCTTTCAGGATGTGCTATCAC
>NW_015679023.1:0-207 GCF_001515625.1 Sinocyclocheilus rhinocerous
ACCGTGATTACGAGATACCAACTTGTAAAAAGCGTTCACGTCCTCATATAACTAGTAATTAGAATTTGTAAACTGGGAGTTTTCTGAGAGCTACAACTTGTACCACTACCACTTGGCCACCTCAGATTTATTAGGTGCTATGTTTAGGCATTGATAGTACAATAGTTCCGAGACCAAGAGTGTGAACAGCTCCAAGTAGAACGTCAC
>NW_015679024.1:0-207 GCF_001515625.1 Sinocyclocheilus rhinocerous
CCATAGGTGGCGCAGAAAGTCTGTCAGTCCTGGCACTAATTTGTCCTGGCCCTACAAGCCCTGACCAAACTGCGGTGATCATCGGCACAAATGCCAGTCTGTTTACCCGCTTGGCCCAATTATGCAAAGAATCAACAGGGACAGATATTGCACATACCTTGGGTATTCAAGTTGAGTCCACCTCTGAGGAGGAGATACCATCTAGTC
>NW_015679025.1:0-207 GCF_001515625.1 Sinocyclocheilus rhinocerous
ACTAAGTCCCAGGTAATCAGCGGTCCTCCCCACTTCCTCCACCACCCAGCGACTGCTTCCCATAAAGACACTGCTCCTGGACATGACCGCAAAGCGTGCTCAATGGTCTCCTCTCCTCCACAACCCCCTGGGCACAAAGGAGATATGCCCTGACCATGCCTATATAAACGCTCCCGCACTGGTAGCCTCCCTAAAACTGCCAACCAG
>NW_015679026.1:0-207 GCF_001515625.1 Sinocyclocheilus rhinocerous
CTAGCAGCAAGATACATTGATGCCGGTCACAAAAAGAGGGAGGAGCCAACAAATCAGTGATGCGCCCACACACACACACACACCAACATCACACACACACACCACACACACCACACACACCAACATCACACACACACACCACACACACCAACATCACACACACACACACACACACACAAAAACACACACCACACACACCACATTGAA
>NW_015679027.1:0-207 GCF_001515625.1 Sinocyclocheilus rhinocerous
ACTAGTACGGCTTATAGATTAAATGTTACAACGGCTTTCCATATTTCGACAACACGGAAGATGTGACTCTGGATGAAGATGCTGGAGGATTGACACAAACTTCACACGGATCGTACAGTGATTTATTAAATTTGCAAATTTTACAATGGCCAGTTCTAGCGCGGACCCGACAACACTGTGCCTGTTTGATGTGGACGGGACTTTAAC
>NW_015679028.1:0-207 GCF_001515625.1 Sinocyclocheilus rhinocerous
ACTAAAGTAGTTAACTAATGTTAACTAATGAACCTTATTGTAAAATGTTACCAATATTTCTTTTTTTTCTCCACTTTGGTTGTGATAGTCCTTTTTCATTCTCTTGTTTCAAGGAATGCGTCCCATTTGGAAAATTAAATTAAGATTCAAATGTATTATTACGCAGCAGTTATACATTTTTGTCATATTTTCCTGAATTTTATACAG
>NW_015679029.1:0-207 GCF_001515625.1 Sinocyclocheilus rhinocerous
ATCCCTTTTTTCCGAAAAATTGAGACTGTGAAGCAGCACATATGACACACAGGTGATATATTACTGAACTCACGCTGTGTGACGTTACGAATAACTACGACGTCATGCTGTATTAGGTTACAGAAACTAGTTGTTCGGCACAATGACGGAGTAAACTGTAATAGTCTTTAATTCCTACTTAAACACAATGCACAGGAGAATCACCAG
>NW_015679030.1:0-207 GCF_001515625.1 Sinocyclocheilus rhinocerous
ACTTATTGTCATCTTTGTCAATTCATTCCACAGGGCTGTTGAATTATAGATTTTGATTGGTTGATGAACGTTCTAAAGAAACATTAGAACGACATTTTTGTAGGCCAAAGCCTGGAAACAAGTTAGCATTTTAGTACTTCTGGTTCCGTTGTCCTGGAGTATATGGGTTTTTGCTTAAATGTCTAAAATAAGGTCTAAGGGTAATAC
>NW_015679031.1:0-207 GCF_001515625.1 Sinocyclocheilus rhinocerous
ACCCCTAGAGGACGCAGTTCGAAGTTCCACGAAAGGGAACTGCATCAGTGATGTCAAACATGTGACATTTGACAAGTGGGGGGCAAAAAGAGGCTTGGAACAACATGAGGACAGGCAAATAATTTTTAGGTGAAAAATTTCAAAAGTCTCTATTTGCTCTCTATTTAATCTCAGTGCTGTAGGAGAAACAACAGAGGGAAAAAAAAA
>NW_015679032.1:0-207 GCF_001515625.1 Sinocyclocheilus rhinocerous
ACTTATTGTCATCTTTGTCAATTCATTCCACAGGGCTGTTGAATTCTAGATTTTGATTGGTTGATGAACGTTCTAAAGAAACATTAGAACTACATTTTTGTAGGCCAAAGCCTGGAAACAAGTTAGCATTTTAGTACTTCTGGTTCCGTTGTCCTGGAGTAAATGGGTTTTTGCTTAAATGTCTAAAATAAGGTCTAAGGGTAATAC
>NW_015679033.1:0-207 GCF_001515625.1 Sinocyclocheilus rhinocerous
ACTTCAAAATTAAGTGAAGACAATTAGACTACATTTTAATGATAGAGGGCGCGGTAAGGGACCTGGATAATGGGCAGGGTGGCCAGCCAACCAAAAAAGGTTGAGAACCACTAGTCTACAGGCATTGCCTCTAACTTGCCAAGAGGCTGCCCTATTCTTGTTCTTATCAGTTTTGTAAGCACTCTCGGTGCCGGTCACCTTGGATTT
>NW_015679034.1:0-207 GCF_001515625.1 Sinocyclocheilus rhinocerous
AAATGATAAAAAATACATACTATACAACACTACGACTTTCTGCTTTTCAGATGTTAGCAGAACATCAGCATGAACACCTGTGTGAACTTCAGATCGGACTTTTCAAACACTTGAGTGTTGAGTTCAAACACTTTTTGGGAGCACTGTTGTCTTACATGTATCTATATCATATAAAATAATCAATATTCAGTTTTAGCTTTACAAGTA
>NW_015679035.1:0-207 GCF_001515625.1 Sinocyclocheilus rhinocerous
ACTTCCTTACAGGTGTTAAAACAACATTCAGCACATGCATGACGTATTGCATGCGTTACATCATGTTTGTCCAAGAAATGTCTTGCTTAAAATAGAATATCACGAGATCAGTACTTACACGAACTCCACTATAAGGCAAGCAACGCTATTATTATAGCTCACAGGGTTATTGAGTTAAACAACATATTGTATAAAATAATAAGAGAA
>NW_015679036.1:0-207 GCF_001515625.1 Sinocyclocheilus rhinocerous
ACTTCCTTGAAGTGACCGTCAAAGTATATGTTGCTAAAGGCCTTGTGGAAAGACCCTTCGTGAAGGAATCTATTTGCTCACTTTCATTTACAATGTCCTCTTCCCACTGTGCCCTTCAAAGGTGCAAAAACTGGCCCTAATTTTACATAAATGAGTGACTATTTCAAGGTCAGTATCATGTTACATTTCCACAAAGCCAAACCAAAA
>NW_015679037.1:0-207 GCF_001515625.1 Sinocyclocheilus rhinocerous
ACTTCTGCAGAAACCACTATCTTTGGTACCACTTCTGCAGAAACTACCCTGGGCACAATGTCTGTAGAAACTACTGTCCTTAGCACCACTTCTGCAGAATCTACTGCCCTTGGCACCTCTTCTGCAGAAATTGCTACCCTGGACACAGCTTCTTCAGAAACTACAAATATTAGCACCACTTCTGCAGAAACTACTACCCTTGGCACC
>NW_015679038.1:0-207 GCF_001515625.1 Sinocyclocheilus rhinocerous
ACTTTCCGTTTTCATTGAAGTTTTAGCAATTTCTGTTTTGTTTGTGATTTTTATTAGTTTTAGTTTATTTTATATTTCGGTTTAGCTTTAACTTTTTTCAGCTTTAGTTTTTGTAATTTTAGTGCTTCAAATTCAACATTTTATTTTTAGCAATTTTTTTTCCATCTAATATTTATATTTCAGCTTTACTTCAATTATTTCAGCTTT
>NW_015679039.1:0-207 GCF_001515625.1 Sinocyclocheilus rhinocerous
AATGTTACTGAAAACGGATGCTACTGAAAACGCATGTTACTGAAACTGCATGTTACTGAAAACAACTGAATGGTACTGAAACTGGATGTCACTGAAACTGACAGGATGTTAATGAAAATGCATGTTACTGAAACTGACTGGATGTTACTGTGAAAACGGATGTTACTGAAAACGCATGTTACTGAAACTGACTGGATATTACTGAAA
>NW_015679040.1:0-207 GCF_001515625.1 Sinocyclocheilus rhinocerous
ACTGCTGCTAATCATTATTCTTTTGTCTATAATATTCTGACCATTAGGCCCGTCTCACACCTAGATACATTTCGTCATTGCATCGTTGTTGTGTTTAGGGCATACGCGCGAGTGGCGTGATACGACACACGTTCACATTACACCCCGCCTCCAGCAGTTTGAAAACAGTATACCGTCGCTCAGCCTTTTCAAACTTCTTTTTGCCCC
>NW_015679041.1:0-207 GCF_001515625.1 Sinocyclocheilus rhinocerous
ACTACAAAGGACAGTCAGGACTGCTGAGAGGATTATTGGTCCCCCTCTGCCCAGCCTCCAAGATCTATACATCTCCAGAGTGAGGAAAAGGGCTAAAAAAAAATCACCTTGAACCCCTCACACCCAGCCCCCTCTCTCTTCGAACTGTTGCCTTCTGGTCGACGCTACAGAGCACTGACCACCAGAACAGCCAGGCACAAGAATTTT
>NW_015679042.1:0-206 GCF_001515625.1 Sinocyclocheilus rhinocerous
GATTGCTGTTGAAGGAGTCTAAGACCGTGGCGTTGGTGTTCTGGAAGAGCCACCGCTGGCTGAGAGACGAGGGATCGCAGGAGTTCATGAAGATCCGCTTCTGTGCAGCATCAGAGTCAACACAGCTGTTACTGATGGGGTGATAGAGGCTCTTATCCTGCCACACACACACACACACACACACACACACAGAGACACACACACAC
>NW_015679043.1:0-207 GCF_001515625.1 Sinocyclocheilus rhinocerous
ACTGTAAATGCCTGACATACCATGCTATATGACTTACAGGAATTTGTAATGGAAGTGCAGTTTAAAGGTTGAGTTTAACATATAGGCTATTTCATTTTATTTCGGCTAATTAATAGACTACAATTATAAATGTTCGTTGATTAATGAATCATTCGCGTAGTTTCATTTGTAAATGAAAAACACAACACGCTCATTTATCGTCACATA
>NW_015679044.1:0-207 GCF_001515625.1 Sinocyclocheilus rhinocerous
ACACAATATTTTGTTTATATGTATTACAAAACCACAAAAGTAAACAAACTCAAGTCAGAACAAGTATACTTGGTAAGAGAAAATAAGTTAAAAAAAAAAATTTTTCCAATAAATGTACTGTACAAATCAGACATTTGTAGGGTATAAAGGGTTACAGTATACATTTTTTTTTTTTAAATGATTAACTTGCAAATAAAATAGACTGAT
>NW_015679045.1:0-207 GCF_001515625.1 Sinocyclocheilus rhinocerous
ACTGTATCTTTGTCAGAAAACTAAATAATATACTCTAAAAAAATCTGAAAAAGATAGGGCACAATGTATTGTATTGATATGAAGGAATTTTTTGTACTGATTTATTTTTTTTAATTTTTTTTAAGTATTCCACCTGTTTTTTGAATTTTGTACTTCATTGCGTTGTGTTTTAGAGTTAATAGGAATGTCCGTAATATTAATAGATAA
>NW_015679046.1:0-207 GCF_001515625.1 Sinocyclocheilus rhinocerous
ACTTTCAAATTAGCGGCAATTGAATTGCCGCAATTCGGCGTCAAGTAATTGTTTGTTCGAGTTTTCCCTCTTATCCTCGAATTTCTTGGCTTTCAAAGAGCTTGAAAAAGCTCTGCACGTTTTACTTTCACTTTCAAATTACCGGCAATTCGGCGTTGATTGAATTCAAGCAACAACAACGTCAAACTCAGAACTTTTATTAACAAA
>NW_015679047.1:0-207 GCF_001515625.1 Sinocyclocheilus rhinocerous
ACTGATGGCCCGGATCTCCCTCTTGTGAGCTCCTGGTCAATAACAAGGTGCTTCGCTAGCCTACTGTGGGACTGACACGGATTGAGGACCTCCTTAGTATAGCCATCTGAGGGTGGTTAAAATGCTATCTCCCCTGCTAGGGTTGTAAGTAGATAGCCCACGCTCTGTGGTCTGGGCAGCTCTGCAGGAAGGCTATCTAGGCTAGCT
>NW_015679048.1:0-207 GCF_001515625.1 Sinocyclocheilus rhinocerous
AAGAACATTTGTATTAATAAAAAACGATTTTGCCTTTAAATTAAATTAAGAGTCTAGATTAAAAGAAATTATTATAAATAAATAATTACATGTTTTATTTTCAATAAATATTACAATATTGAAAATAAAAAATTTCAATATTTAGTACTTATTATGGTTAATAATAATAATAATAATAATAATAATTAACTATTATTAATATTATAA
>NW_015679049.1:0-207 GCF_001515625.1 Sinocyclocheilus rhinocerous
ACTGTGTTTGTAAAGCACATTTGTTATAGCAATAAAAGCGTAGAAAAATTATGCTTAAATGGTTCTGGATAATTATTGATGATGGTGTAATAATCATTTTGTGGCCTGATTCACTGATTTCATTCAGTGGCTGATCTTTAAAACTGTAGTGTCGGTTTTCGTTTGTTTCGTGTTATTTAAGATAGTTATATGACACTGCAAGCTGAG
>NW_015679050.1:0-207 GCF_001515625.1 Sinocyclocheilus rhinocerous
TGATATTTAATTAGTTTCATAACTGAAGAACTGCAACATTAATATTGATGTTATTTTCTTGTTTATTACTGTGAAGCTGCTTTGAAGCAGTTAATCTGTATGGTATAAAGTGTGGTATAAATAAATGTAAGTTGATTAATTTGCTAGTCATTTAGCTCTGGATGGTTGCTCACCTATAAAAATTCAACGGTTTGCATTACAGTGTAT
>NW_015679051.1:0-207 GCF_001515625.1 Sinocyclocheilus rhinocerous
AAAAAAACTCTGAATTACAATGACTTTTGGCACTTCTGAGTGTTACAACACAAATGTGTGTGTGTGTGTGTTTGCATGCAGGAAGCAGTAGAGTCCTGCCTCACCCGCATTACCAAACTGGAGCTGCAGCAGCAACAGCAGCAGGTGGTGCAGCTGGAGGGTGTGGAGAACGCGAATGCCCGAGCTCTGCTGGGAAAACTCATCAAC
>NW_015679052.1:0-207 GCF_001515625.1 Sinocyclocheilus rhinocerous
AGTCAGCAGAGTATGTATCCTGAGGCTATTCACATTGTTGCAGGGTAATTTAATCATGCGGATTTAAAGGTAGTGCTCCCTAAATTCTATCAGCACATTAAATGTGCTACTAGAGGAGCAATTACACTGGATAAGGCCTACTCAAACATTAAGCGGGGTTTCAGGGCTAAGCAATTAGCACATCTGGGCCAGTCAGACCACATGTCC
>NW_015679053.1:0-207 GCF_001515625.1 Sinocyclocheilus rhinocerous
AACCGACGAAAACGAATATGAAACAAGAGTGTCCAGGGAGGCCTTTTACAGTTGCTCATAGGACCTAACTGAAACCAGCTCCGCATCACATGGTGCAGCTAGTTAGAGCAGGAAGCAATGTGGTTTAACCCCTTGTGCACTCTGATCTAATGTCTGTCTTGCGTTTCGCATTGAAATTCATATTTCAATGCGTATATATCTATATAT
>NW_015679054.1:0-207 GCF_001515625.1 Sinocyclocheilus rhinocerous
ACTGGAGTAATAATGCTGAAAATTCACAGGAATAAGTTACATTTTAAAATGTATTCGAATAGAAATTTAAACTGCAGCAATATTTCTCAATATTACTATATTTTTATATATTTTTGATTAAATGAAGACTTGGTGAGTATAAGAGACTTTTCAAAAACATTTTTTTTTTTTTTTAAGTACTGTTGAGTAGAAAGGTTTCAAGAATTT
>NW_015679055.1:0-207 GCF_001515625.1 Sinocyclocheilus rhinocerous
ACGCTTGAGAAAGTAAGCTTTAATTGCAGTTACACTGTAGAATAAAATACATTTACGATGATTTACATACACGTTCTACGTTAGCTACATTTCAGATTAATATAATACACGTGAAAAGCGGGCTGCTTTGAGAAAAACTGAAGGCAGTTAGGATGTGTTAACTTACCTGATACCACCAAGGCTTCGTTTGGTCCTACCGTGTGGCAA
>NW_015679056.1:0-207 GCF_001515625.1 Sinocyclocheilus rhinocerous
GTACTGTGTATATTTATTATGTATTTATAAATACACACACATACATGCATATATTTAGGGAAAATATGTTCGATTTATATGTAACATTTATATTTATACATAATATAAATTATATACAAGTATAAATATATACACATATATTTTTTAAAATATATATACATATATGTGTGTGTATTTATATACACATAATAAATATACACAGTACAC
>NW_015679057.1:0-206 GCF_001515625.1 Sinocyclocheilus rhinocerous
AGGTTTAAGTCCCCACCAGAATAGAAAAACAGGTACACACACTCATCAGTAACTCAGCCCTCCTTCAGCATCTCTCCCCCTCCGGCCGCCTCTGTTTGTCCGCTGTGGTTCACAGCATCTGCATGTAACTTTCCAACCACAGACTCTTCCCCTAACACACTCACTCTCACACACATACACACACACACACACACACACACACACAC
>NW_015679058.1:0-207 GCF_001515625.1 Sinocyclocheilus rhinocerous
CTTTCAGTATTATTTAAACCATTTGTGCTGTAATATTTATGCTAAAATAAAATAAATACTAATTAATACTTTATTTTATTGTACTAAAATAAAAATAAAGCTAAAACAGTCAAATAAAATATTAATAAGTACAAAATTATAAAAAAATAAAAAAATATTTTTAAAAAGTGACAGTTTGACCTACTGACCTTATCTGTGTAAATTTAT
>NW_015679059.1:0-207 GCF_001515625.1 Sinocyclocheilus rhinocerous
GTGGGCTGTGTTTACGTTAATCTCGCATCATAAAGCATAAAAGCCAATGTACAAGTACATTTAACCACTTACATTACACAGCCGAATGCACAAACGCTCTTATTCGTGAGCATTTGAGTGTGCGGTTAAAAACTAACCTAGAGCGTCATCTGCTGTTAAAACCTAAGCTCAGAATCGATTTGAGAGAGAATCACGATGCATTCCGAA
>NW_015679060.1:0-207 GCF_001515625.1 Sinocyclocheilus rhinocerous
TAAAAATCATTATGTTTTAATAGTCTTTTGGTGCACTTGTTGACTTACATACTAAAGCACATGTAAAGTACTTGATTAAAATTTTAACTATAGTGTGTTGTTTGATATAAAATTTAAGTGAATATATTTTATATATATAGCTACTAAATTGCAGCGTCATCATTACAAATGTGTAATTATTACAAATATATTTTTAAATACATGACC
>NW_015679061.1:0-207 GCF_001515625.1 Sinocyclocheilus rhinocerous
CAGTGGAGCCTTCTACACTGTATGATGAATAAATCTCTTATACTTTCATCTCACGTACATCTGCGCTTTGTTGTTTATGATGAGAGAATTCACAAGAGAGCTGAATTCAGTCAGCGAGTATGCGCACTGAACAACAAAACATTGATTGATCATTGATACACGATACTATCGTCTATCTGCACAACCCTAATGCCAGAGGTGGAAAGA
>NW_015679062.1:0-207 GCF_001515625.1 Sinocyclocheilus rhinocerous
GTGATTACAGCTGACATCGTCTCAGGAGGCTGGTCGCCATGGTAATCTGCCGTAGCCGGATGCTCCTTGATTGGCTGGCAGACCCCGTCTCCCAGCAGCCCCTGCTCCTCCATTAGTATTCAGGGAATTTCTCCTCATATGCTTCTTATCGGCCTGTTTTGTTCTCTCTCTCTCTCTCTTTCTCTCTCTCTCTCTCACACACACACA
>NW_015679063.1:0-207 GCF_001515625.1 Sinocyclocheilus rhinocerous
ATAACATATTTACATATTCATCTAAATGCCGCGCCAGCACGGAAGACTCCGGACGTTTAACAGTAAACCCTCAACAAACACAGAACGTTCCCCTAACGTTAGTTTTTGGTTCCCGTTTAGTTATTATTTTGGGAACCAAATACTAACGTTAGAGGAACATCTTTTTTAGGTTATATTTGTTTTTGTAACCATAAAATAACATCCCCA
>NW_015679064.1:0-207 GCF_001515625.1 Sinocyclocheilus rhinocerous
CAAAGAGGCCCGCTAACATGACAGCAAAAGCTAGGAGACAAAGCGAATAACGCCATAAGCATAAGGCCTAACAATTACAATTAGGTGGGAAATAAGATAAGAATGGTGAAACTGCGGTAAACAAATTCTAACAGAAAGAGCGAACAGCCATGGAAACATATTAAATTGTTCTGGTTTCAAAGTGTAAGGTGATGAAAAACTTTGCGG
>NW_015679065.1:0-207 GCF_001515625.1 Sinocyclocheilus rhinocerous
ATAATTCTGAACAAAGTGAAATTGACCATCTCGACAGTTATAAAGGATATAAAGCAATATTAAAAAAATATTAAAAAGTAACATCTCCCGAATGCTAATGGGTTGAGTAACAGCCTAACAAGACTAACGTACCATTACTGCACAACCAAACTTTCAGTTACTTTTTAATGGAAACTACAGCGTGATACAGTTTTAGCTTCTGTGTAA
>NW_015679066.1:0-207 GCF_001515625.1 Sinocyclocheilus rhinocerous
ACGACATGGGGGTAAGTGATTAATGACAAAATGTTCATTTTGGGATGGAGTAACCCTTTAAACTAGGAATGTATCTGGTTTCCCTCTATCAAAACAATTGTATAGGACATACCTGTTGGAGGGTCATAAATATTATTTTTCCAAAATGTGTGTGCCTGTAATTCAAGATGTATTAAAGTTATCTTAATATGATTTTAGATTCTTGTT
>NW_015679067.1:0-207 GCF_001515625.1 Sinocyclocheilus rhinocerous
ATAATATTGACTATTATTAAATATAAATATTGGGAAAAAATAAATATAGTGTAATGAAAAACATAAACAAAATTTTTTTGTTATTTGAAATAAAATAAAATGAAATATTTTTTAAAAACGAATTTTAATTCGGTTAGTTGCCAAGTAAACATTTCTCATTTTTATTTAGTTTTTACTTGATGTACTAAAATAAATAAAACTAATACT
>NW_015679068.1:0-207 GCF_001515625.1 Sinocyclocheilus rhinocerous
ATAAGTCAACTTCCAAAATGCAAACAAACAGTACTTCCTTAAGAAGCATAGCCCCAGCTACTATAAACATATGCAAAAGCCAGACGGACAAAACTAAATCCTTTATTTTTAATCATACAGACAGAACTTAAATTTCTATTGTTTCTCAAACAATGGTAAATCAAACAAATTTCTGTACCTCAAGTACTAACACCTGAAACAAAACAT
>NW_015679069.1:0-207 GCF_001515625.1 Sinocyclocheilus rhinocerous
ATAATATTTCACAATATTTCTGTTTTTACTGTATTTTTGATCAAAGAAATGTAGCCTTGGTTGCAATAAAAGACTTCCAAATAAATTAAATATTTATTTATTTTATTACCCACCCAAAACTTTTAGAGTTGTGACAGCCCTATTTTTTAATATTAACTTTCTGTTTTATATTAGGTATAATCAAAATCTTTCCAAGATTAAAAGATA
>NW_015679070.1:0-207 GCF_001515625.1 Sinocyclocheilus rhinocerous
CGTGCACACTTACCAGCTATGTGGATTTTAGAAAGGGCGCAAAGCTTAACGTGTGCACTTACCATAGTATTTGGAATTTTGAGTTTTCCAAGCATCTGTTTACAGATTTTCCAAGCATCTGTTTACAGATTACAGAACCCCCGCCCGGACGTCCAGGAATTTTTTTTTTGCAGTGACGCGCCGGGGGCCTGATGATCACGAAGGCTC
>NW_015679071.1:0-207 GCF_001515625.1 Sinocyclocheilus rhinocerous
AAAAACGTCTTAATGATGGATTTGTTTCTTACAAACACGCAGCTTGTGGATATATATCTATATATTTGGGTTCCATTACACAATGAACATTAAAAAAAAAAATCACAGAAGCAGTGAGCAGGACTGAACCGGATTGGTTTGTTTATTTATAAATCATTTACAAAGTAACAAATCAGCTCATCTTACAGGACACACGCCTGCTTCAAA
>NW_015679072.1:0-207 GCF_001515625.1 Sinocyclocheilus rhinocerous
CAAATGTCACCTCATATTAGGAAGGATAATTTTTGATCAGAATTTAATTATTAATCAAAAGGTGCTCCTAAATTTTTTTAAATTAGGAGGTCAAGAGCTCCTAAAAAGAAAAGTAAGCGTAGAGCCCTGTGTAACAGTATATTAGATCCGTGCATGAGGTCTTTAAAGAGACAGCAGCCTAAATAAACCTCCTGCTGCCTTTCATTA
>NW_015679073.1:0-207 GCF_001515625.1 Sinocyclocheilus rhinocerous
ATAATGAATTATTATTATTATTATTATTACTATGGAATATAAATCAGAGATAGACAGGATGTTAAACAGAGGTGTTGAAGAGAAATGGATAACAGAACAAGAATTCAAATGTTTAACAAATCATCATCCAGTTGTCCCAGTACTTTATACTTTATGAAGAGGATTTTGAGAAACAGTCAACAATTTTGAAGAATCGTTTTTGTTAGA
>NW_015679074.1:0-207 GCF_001515625.1 Sinocyclocheilus rhinocerous
ATACTATCAAAGAAAATACAGTTTGAAATGCTGCTCATGAATATCGTTAGAGTACGAAAACTGATCTAAAAGATCATTGTTTTATTGTGAAACGTAAATTAATGTAACAGTTGTTTCTTTAGAGCTTGTTTGTGTTTTATAAGATGACAATAGTCACTTAAAATCACTTTATTGCTTCAGAAAAAATAGTTGCGCTTTTAATGAGAC
>NW_015679075.1:0-207 GCF_001515625.1 Sinocyclocheilus rhinocerous
ATATAAAAAATGTTATGAATATTATATATAAAAATATATAATAATAATAATTCATATGTATCTAAAATCTTTATTGCTTATAATTTAGTTCTATTTATTTTTAATTCAAATAAATTTTAATTTATTTTACACATGCACACACATTAATATGTAATTTTATATTATAAAAATATTTTATTTAAAATATTAAAATATTAATTATTACTA
>NW_015679076.1:0-207 GCF_001515625.1 Sinocyclocheilus rhinocerous
ATATATAATATAATACAAAATAAAATAATACAACAAATAATATAAAAAACTCTTTAAGCATTACAATATTTGATAACATTTCATAAAATGATGTAATATGACATTTAAAAAATATATATATAACAATTAATATTAAATAAAATATACAATATAAAAATACAGAAATAATATAAAATAAAAATAAAAAATAAAAAAAATAAAAAATAA
>NW_015679077.1:0-207 GCF_001515625.1 Sinocyclocheilus rhinocerous
GTAGCAAGTAAATGTGATCTAAACAGAGTGAATATTAAAAAAAGTTTTTTTTAATATATATATAAAAGTGTTTTGCAAAAATGCATATAAATGCCTAACAGGAGAATTCACAAATTTATGTTTTATTTATGAAAAATTATGTATAAAGTGTCAAAATATATTTTTTTAATATGTGTATTTACATACATAAAATTCAAACATTCATTG
>NW_015679078.1:0-207 GCF_001515625.1 Sinocyclocheilus rhinocerous
ATATATACTATATACAGTAGCAAATCTTAATTGATTATATTGATGCTAAATGTAAACAATACTATATATAAGCCCAGAAATATATGTAAAGTTGGATATACAGTACATCCAACTTTACAAGCATATATGCAATGTACTCACATAAAGCAATATCTTGTTAGCCTGATTGTTTATATTTTACAGTATGTAAATTATATTATCACACAG
>NW_015679079.1:0-207 GCF_001515625.1 Sinocyclocheilus rhinocerous
TTAAGATTGGTGTGGTTTGGAATTGGTAAAATGTGCTTGGGAAAAAAAATATGATGAGAATATCAACTTGCCTAATAATTATGCACGCACTGTATTTATAATATGAAAAGGTGATAATACATTTAATTGATCATAATTTCCTCTCCATATATATAACAATATATATAAATAATAGATGTATAAAGCGCTATTTAAAAGGTCTTAAAA
>NW_015679080.1:0-207 GCF_001515625.1 Sinocyclocheilus rhinocerous
ATACATAATATTGTGTTTAAAATATAACACAATATCAACTTCTTAAATGTTCTTAATCACATTTAAACTCGTGATATTCGGGACAAAATAATCTCTCGTGTAATACTGCTCTCCCTGATCGTGTGATATCGTATTATATAAATATGAGACAAAAACTCAAACGGGCATTTTTTGCACCAATATCTTGAATTTTAGGGCATAACTGCA
>NW_015679081.1:0-207 GCF_001515625.1 Sinocyclocheilus rhinocerous
CAAAACAAAATAAATAAATAAAATACATGGCAAAAAATAACAAAAGATATCTAAAAAACATTATTTTATTGCAGATGGGGAAAAGTTTTTGAATGAAAACTTTTTGAATGAATGAGGAAAATAAAGTGGCTGGAGTAGCAGCAAAATAGGCTTACAATACAACACAATAAAAATTTAATTTTAAATAAAATTAAATATAGAAAATAG
>NW_015679082.1:0-207 GCF_001515625.1 Sinocyclocheilus rhinocerous
TTTTATCCAAAGCGACTTACAGTGCATTCAGGCTATACATTTTCTTTTTTTTTTACTAGTATGCGTGTTCCCTGGGAATCGAACCCACGACCTTTTGCGTTGCTAACACAATGCTCTACCACTGAGCCACAAGAACACAGAAACTGTGTTATGATCTATAGGCTATGACCTTATTATTTTTATTGTGAGTATTAGGCTTATCATTAT
>NW_015679083.1:0-207 GCF_001515625.1 Sinocyclocheilus rhinocerous
GTTTAATGTTGTCTTTTAATTGCTAATTGCTTTAATTAAAAAAAAAATATATTTTGCAACTTAAATTACTAGTAAAAGTACAGTGAGGTCACAATATTGACTAGATATAAATAATTGTTTTATTTATTTATTTATTTATTTTAAATAAACACTGTTCTTTTAAACTTGATTCATCAAATAATCCTAAAAAAAGTATCACAGGTTCCA
>NW_015679084.1:0-207 GCF_001515625.1 Sinocyclocheilus rhinocerous
CCAATGGATTCCACCAGTGAGTAAAAAATAAAACAAGGTAATTGCTAATTTTTATCTCACAATTCTGACTTTTTTTCTCAGAAATGCTAGACATAAACTTCAGTGCTGGAAATGGGCTTCAATAGAATCCGATCCGGGTGTAGTCTCTGACAAAAGCTTGCAACATGTACTACATTAAGCTAACTGAGACTTGTTATAGCACTTGCA
>NW_015679085.1:0-207 GCF_001515625.1 Sinocyclocheilus rhinocerous
ATATTAATTTTATTGTTTCATCTTTATTTATTTATCCTATTTTATATGTTTTTATATAAATTTCCTTCTTTTTTATTTTAAATTCATTTTAATATTATGTTTTAATTCATTGTCTTAACTGTTTCCCCTTTTCCTTTTAATGATATTGTGTTTTTTTATTTTATTTTATTGTTTTACATTTTAATGTTTATTTTTTACTGCTTTTAT
>NW_015679086.1:0-207 GCF_001515625.1 Sinocyclocheilus rhinocerous
ATATTAAATAAAAAAACGAATGATCGAATGATACACGGATTCTTTGGATTCAGATTGTGTTTTGATTTTATTTGAGTATCAGTCAGCTGAACTCACATGATTCTGGAGTTTGAGTCGGTCCACTGCTGTCGGTCTCATTCCTCACTGAAAAACAGATTCACAATCATGATTCACTTGAAGATTCACAGAAGATTCACTTCAACACAG
>NW_015679087.1:0-207 GCF_001515625.1 Sinocyclocheilus rhinocerous
ACACACACACACACACACACACACATTTTTACGTAAAATATTATTGTTTTTGTGTAGTATTTTTGATCATTTTATGTTCCCAAAAATGAAAAACTACAATATGAAGAAATTTGAGTCATTACTACATTAATTTATCATTAATTTGTAAATGTATCATTAACATTTATCATTACATTTACTGTACAAACTATATTTAAACTGCATTTC
>NW_015679088.1:0-207 GCF_001515625.1 Sinocyclocheilus rhinocerous
TAAACATGAAAATAAATATGACATTTTAGAAATTTGAAAAAAAAATATATGAATATGAATGAAATATCAAATCAAATATGTAAAATCATAACGATTCAAAATAAAAGCATTCTCACAAGGGCAGCCCATAATGTTTTAAGCTGAATCATTGCAATTGAAGAAGGGCTATTTGTTGAGTGTCTGTGCCACTAGTTTCATGTACATCCA
>NW_015679089.1:0-207 GCF_001515625.1 Sinocyclocheilus rhinocerous
GAATATAAAAACCATCACTCTTTGGCAAAAAACGAAGGTAAAACATTTTAAAATATATAAATATACATATGTACACATTCAGCTTTGAAAGAAATATGTTGAGTTTGAAAAAGAATCTAGACAAAATAAAAAAATCATGAGAAGCACATCATGTAAATGATGGACATTAAAACTCCCAGATTCACAGATTACAAAATAATCAGCTCA
>NW_015679090.1:0-207 GCF_001515625.1 Sinocyclocheilus rhinocerous
ATATTTCTTAATCAGTGGAAACTGTTACAGTGTTTTCTATCGCAAGAAGCACTTGCGCTCCGTCAATAAAAATCGAATGTAATTCTTAATTAAAGACCGTTCCATATAGACGCGGTGACGTGGCCACATAACCACTTCGGGAGTGCATTATTCCTCAAATTTTTTTAACGGCCTGGAGTCACAACCACACATCAAGACATTGTTCAT
>NW_015679091.1:0-207 GCF_001515625.1 Sinocyclocheilus rhinocerous
ACACAAACTAAATATCCAAAGTATGAAGAAAAATAGTATGTCAAATGTTAAAAATCGAAAAAGCCCATAAATATTACATTAAAAGCCCATAAAATGACTTAAAATATTTTTTTTTCATAGAACAGACTTCACAGAGTTGTTTTAGTATAATTGAGAAACTAAGGCTAGCTGAAATAATGTTTTTACATTTTATTTTATTTTATTTTA
>NW_015679092.1:0-207 GCF_001515625.1 Sinocyclocheilus rhinocerous
AAACAAAAGGAAGGTAAGGAAAAGGGACACTGACATAGACCAATAGAATTTAGTTTCTTAATATATCTCCTCCTCTCAGATTCACATCGGGTGGTGAAATAATCCTTTGACATGGTTAAAAACAATGAATGTTTCCTGTCTCCGATTACGTTTCCATCCAGCGGGCGCAGTTCTCAGAGTAATAGACACGTTGCGCTCTACTTTTGT
>NW_015679093.1:0-207 GCF_001515625.1 Sinocyclocheilus rhinocerous
ATATTAAATCAAAAAACGAATGATCGAATGATACACGGATTCAGCGGCTGCTGTCAATTCACGGATCCAATACACTCTTGTTTTCTCTCTCAACTCTTTACGTTCACTTAAGACATGACATTGCACAGCAAAAAAAAAAAAAGACATTCAATCTGTTGTACAAAAAAGACAAGACAAACTGAACAGTATGCCAGCTATACAATAATC
>NW_015679094.1:0-207 GCF_001515625.1 Sinocyclocheilus rhinocerous
ATAGACCGCATAGTCAAAGTCACTGAGGTATTATATAACTCCGTAGTGTTCATGAATTATAGCTTTATAAATCTGATTGTGTTGAAATGTATCATCATGATATGTAGTCATACTATCTCGCCTCAGGGTAATGAACCCATTATTTCACTTTGCAAGCACAAGGATGCATAAAAAAAGACAAAAAACAATAATGTCTGAGGGATGTCT
>NW_015679095.1:0-207 GCF_001515625.1 Sinocyclocheilus rhinocerous
AGCGGGTTGCCCCCAAGGGACAGGGTGTGACCCGAGCAGTAGGGAAGTCCCAAAAACATGAGAAATGTAGCATGGGCCATCAGAGACAGCTTGAGTCCCAGTCACTTGATAGTATTTTAACTGCCCCTTGTCAAGTTAACCAGCATTCTGCCGTCACATCCTTGGTGGGCAAACAATGCCTTGTGACCTGTTATCTACAGAAAAAAA
>NW_015679096.1:0-207 GCF_001515625.1 Sinocyclocheilus rhinocerous
TTAATAGACATCTGGAGGCAAAAGTATCCAAATAGAAAAACATATACTTGGTGTAATAATGATTTCTCCAGGCAATCAAGAATAGATTTTTGGCTTACATCTAGGAATGTTGATTTACACAATATTTCTGTTGACGTATTTCCAACCCCTCTTACTGACCACAAAGCAATTTTTCTCAATATGCAGATATCCACTTATTATAGTCCA
>NW_015679097.1:0-207 GCF_001515625.1 Sinocyclocheilus rhinocerous
AATTGTAGTTTGGAAAAAGTCAAACTAGTAAAATGTGTACAAGTTGTTACAATAACACAATAACAACAGATACAAGTAATAAAACACGTACTCATGTAACTGATTTCCTCCACTGGATCAAGCATTGTCTTCTTCTTCTGAGGTAAATTCTGGCTTATTGCCCTCCGCACGTTTTCTTCCAGAAACAAAAAATAGCCGAGATGATCT
>NW_015679098.1:0-207 GCF_001515625.1 Sinocyclocheilus rhinocerous
CTAAGATCACAAAAGGAGACCTTCTGAAGTAACACTGCTTCTTTTCATAAAGAGAAAGCAGTAACCATTGGCTGTCCAAAAAAAAAAAGCACCGTAAAAAAAAAATCACTCTAAACCTCCTTGTCCTTCAGGACAAATTTGGGCAAAATGCAGTGCAGTGTTTGTGTGTGTGTGTGAGTGTTTGCCACATTGAGAATGTTGTATAGG
>NW_015679099.1:0-207 GCF_001515625.1 Sinocyclocheilus rhinocerous
AGATTTGTTAGCTGGAATGTCAAAGGCCTAAATGGCCCAACCAAAGGGCAGAATTTTTGCTTATTTAAAACAATTTTAATCTGAAATAATATATTTACAGGAAACCCACCTACGCATTTCTGATCATCTCAGAATTAGAAAATCATGTGCGGGACAAATTTTTCTCTAATTTCAACTCTAAGGCAAGGGGCACTGCCATATTGATAC
>NW_015679100.1:0-207 GCF_001515625.1 Sinocyclocheilus rhinocerous
ATATCCCAACAGACTAAAGGCTGTAATTAAAGCAAAAGGTGGTTCGACAAAATACTGACACAAGGGGGTGATCCTTTTTACAACCCAGTAACTGTTTTTTTTTTGTATTCTAATTATTTATTTATTTTTTGACATGTTGGTGTTATATATTTCACTTGGATTTTATACGTTGCACAGAGTAAATACAGCTGGATAAAACAAAAACTG
>NW_015679101.1:0-207 GCF_001515625.1 Sinocyclocheilus rhinocerous
ATCAGCACCATTGCAAATGTTTATTGAAATGTAGTATCAAATAAAAATGACAAGAAGCACATTTTGAGTGGGTTTATTATTATTCTAACTATTTCTCATTTTGCTCGAAGAGTCCAAATAAAGCCACAGCAGGACAGTGTCCTCTACGAGCAACACACACCGGCCTTGTGTATTGAATGATTCACTTTATTCTTCACTGAATGAATC
>NW_015679102.1:0-207 GCF_001515625.1 Sinocyclocheilus rhinocerous
AGACACTTTTATCTAAAGCGACTTAAATTTCATTCAAGTTGTACATTGCATCAGTTCATGCATTCTCTGAGAATCGAACCCATAGCCTTGGCATTGCTATTAGCACCATGCTCTACTGTTTGAACTACAGAACGCTTTCCTATATTTTCGTAGCTCAAATAATAGAGCATGGAACTAGCAATGCCAAGGTTGTGGGTTCGATTCCCA
>NW_015679103.1:0-207 GCF_001515625.1 Sinocyclocheilus rhinocerous
ATCATTACAAATTAAAGGAGATGCACCAGAAAATGAAATTGTAACCGGATTTAAAACCTTACTGATAGTACTAAATAAAATTTTAGGTCTGCCAGCATAGCTAGAGATAAGGTTAGAATAATATAATGACCTAGCATTCATAACAAATTTCTGGTAAGTAACTAAACAATCCCTCAAAATTTCATAGGAAACTTGCAATTTGTCACT
>NW_015679104.1:0-207 GCF_001515625.1 Sinocyclocheilus rhinocerous
CACAATGCACGTTGACTAAGCCCAAAATCAAACTTGTCACTTATGAAAAAGAGGACCTGCCAGTTATTGGGTGCTTATCAGCATTAGCAGGTTTATCAGCAAATGACAATGTAGTCCCTGCTACTTTTTTATGTAGTGACAGCGGGATCTCCCTTGCTAGGATTAGATTTAATTAGATTGCTGAACCTGGACATTGTAAGTGGAAAA
>NW_015679105.1:0-207 GCF_001515625.1 Sinocyclocheilus rhinocerous
ACTACTCACCGGACTTGTGTTGGATCACATCGTTCGGTGACAACCCCCAGCCAGCCAGCCAGACGGTGTTGGGAGACTTCCCTCATAATCAGCACAGACCTTTGCTCATCCACATAGGACTCCAATTGACATCCAAGAAGCGCTGGAACTTCGGTAAAGCCAACTGGGACTTGTATAGTAGCAAGCTGGAGAGGAGTGTAGTAACCA
>NW_015679106.1:0-207 GCF_001515625.1 Sinocyclocheilus rhinocerous
ATCCAGGAGTTCCTCGCCTGCTCAGTGGATTTCCCTCGACCGGTGGACTCTGCTGGACTGCTTCTGGAGGGGTTTGGATGAGGGGATCGCTCAGCGGATGCCGCTGGCAGGGTCCCGATTACATCAATCTGGCTCTGTTCGTCAGCGGATCTCGTCTCCGCTCCGCCAGCCCAGAGGCATCACACAGCAGTCCCATCCACCCTCAAT
>NW_015679107.1:0-207 GCF_001515625.1 Sinocyclocheilus rhinocerous
GAGAGAAATGAGAGAGACCAAAGGCACCTGTAGTCCTAAAAAATTAATCCTTTATAATTTCAAATCGCAATGCATTCCAAATCCAAAAAAAAGATTTTAATTTAATTATTGAAATTAAAAAAAAAAGAACATGACAAGACTAGCGTAAGCATTCCGGTGCACGCGTCTCTGTGTTTCTCTCTGTCTGAGTGATTGACAGTATGATTG
>NW_015679108.1:0-207 GCF_001515625.1 Sinocyclocheilus rhinocerous
CTTCTTAGAAGTGAGGGTACAATAATACAAAATAGTATAAATGCATAATACCTTTCAGAAGTGTTAAGAATTGATCTAAAAATGATAGAAAATGTATACAAAATTATGTACAAAAATATATATCTTTTGTATGCCAATAAAAAACGATACCAGAGTTAGTAAATTTTTAAAAGAGCCGATAGCAGAAAAAAATAACTAAGGCTTTTG
>NW_015679109.1:0-207 GCF_001515625.1 Sinocyclocheilus rhinocerous
GACCCCATTTCTAATAAGTAGAAAAAAACAATGGTCAGTTCTTATGTGGGATGTCCCATACTATATGCACAACTAATATGAAACCATTTTACTGCAGCATTTTTGAGATATGGGACCATACGGTGCTTTAGAGGTCTATAAAGACCCCATTTCTAATAAGTAAGAAAAAAACCAATGGTCAGTTCCTATAAGGGACGTCCCATACTA
>NW_015679110.1:0-207 GCF_001515625.1 Sinocyclocheilus rhinocerous
AACTTTTTCACGACATTCTAATTTATTGAGATGCACCTGTATAATTTTATTTTGTCAAATTTTAGTTTTATTTATTTTTATTATATTAGTTATTTTGCTTTATTTTCTTTCAGTTGTAGTCATTTTTAGTACTTCAACTTATTTTATTTTAGTTGGTTGCCCAGGCAAATGTTGCCTTTACTTTTTATTGCAATTCTCATTTTAGTT
>NW_015679111.1:0-207 GCF_001515625.1 Sinocyclocheilus rhinocerous
ATCTGGCTATATAAGCGGGCACTTCGCCATAGGATCCTCAGGTTATTTCGACTGTAGCGATGACTGAGTCGTGCAACTACATAGCACAGCCATCAACGGAGTACTCGTTGCCGTATCTCAGGGAAACGAGGTTACGTTAGTAACCGTGTACGTTCCCTATCAATACTTCACTCGTACTGCGTCTGCTAAGACGCTATGGGGAACCAG
>NW_015679112.1:0-207 GCF_001515625.1 Sinocyclocheilus rhinocerous
AAAGTAATAGTTTTTGTTGTTGTTGTTGTTGTTGTTGTTTGTTTGTTTGTTTTAAATTGAACAGTTTATTAAACCTTAACATATTTAAATAATAATAATAATCTGTTTTTTTATACATCAGGCTTTTATGGCTCATATAGATTGAGAATATGGCGCTCACCTCAATTTTATTCAGAGACCCAAATTGTGCAAGAAATATACCGTTTG
>NW_015679113.1:0-207 GCF_001515625.1 Sinocyclocheilus rhinocerous
ATTAAAAGTTACACTTAAGGTGTTTGGTCACATTTGACTGCCAAGAAGTATGAGAACATATTAATGGTCTCTTTATTACTCCACAGAATAAAATGCTACTGTAAAGCGTAGTCAGCGTAGTTATCAATGCACAATCAATGCACATTAAGTGTTAATAATTAGTGCTGCAAATATAGTGAAACTGCTGTCTGTCCCAATTAAACCCAT
>NW_015679114.1:0-207 GCF_001515625.1 Sinocyclocheilus rhinocerous
GCTCTGGGTCTGGCTGTGTTCTGGATCGGGGGTAGATGCTCTCCAAACACCAGATGACTGCCTCCCTCCCAACACAGTCCGGTGGTGTCTGGGAGGTCAATGGGGCAGTAGTAGTGGGCCCCGATCCAGAACAGGGAGTTCAGCGCAGCGTCGTTGAATGCAGTTAAAACGGCGAGCTGGCTGAACTCCACAGCATACTCCAAGAAG
>NW_015679115.1:0-207 GCF_001515625.1 Sinocyclocheilus rhinocerous
ATCTTAGAACTGCTTTGAACGAATCGTTTGAGAATCGCTGGAAAACGAGGTGATATTAAATGCATACTTTGAAAAAACGAAAGCATTTTTTGACCTTGCATGCATGCAATCCTATTGCAGGGCTGTACAGTGCGACATATATGTGCGACACTCTAGCCCCCGGCCTCCCTCCGTCTCAATATAATGTACAACGCCACATGCATTCAC
>NW_015679116.1:0-207 GCF_001515625.1 Sinocyclocheilus rhinocerous
GTTGGCTAAGTAGCCTAAAATATTGTTCAGCTGACTGAAGCAGCTTTTGTTCTAGGTTGGTTGTTGACATGTCGTTATCTTTTGTTTCCCTAAATGCCAGGGGGCTGAGATGCAGTATTAAACGCAAGGCGTTATTTTTGTTCACTAAAACCCTTAAAACCTATTTTGTCTTTTTCCAGGAATCACATTCTACCATTCAGGATGTAA
>NW_015679117.1:0-207 GCF_001515625.1 Sinocyclocheilus rhinocerous
ATTAATAATTTCTTATTTTTATTCTTTTAATTTTGGGGTGAAATACGGTCTGGAAATTCTTCCAATGTAAAAGCCAGTGAGTTTAGTGCAGACTTGAAGCCTGTAGTCTAGTTTTGGCATTTTAGTGCACTTTACGCTGTAATATTCATGCAAATAACCACACTCTTCTCTTTTGGGAGATTGGGGATTCATGTCATATGCGGATAA
>NW_015679118.1:0-207 GCF_001515625.1 Sinocyclocheilus rhinocerous
TTAAAAATCAATGATTGGGGTGATTTGATGATGGAAAAAATAAGCCCTAATATTAATTAGATAGTATTACAAGCCTGATGATAATAACAATAATAATTGTAATAATAATAATTGTCTTGCTATCGTCAAAGGCATCGGCCACAGGCGATATCTCTGACTATGGTCGATACACAATACTAATAATGTCTATCGGCTAGGGATGTAACG
>NW_015679119.1:0-207 GCF_001515625.1 Sinocyclocheilus rhinocerous
TCCTTTAAGTAAAAGTATTATCTTGCATACTCTAATATACCTAAGATATTGAGAGTAAAAGTAAAGGTATGTACAGTACTGTTCTGAAAAAGAAATTAATATTTCTGCTGCACTACTGTGTATGTTGCATTTTACTTCTGAATACGTTCAAGGTTATTAAATTTAAAGTTGCCTACTTCATACTGTTGGGTAGTTTAATCTACAACA
>NW_015679120.1:0-207 GCF_001515625.1 Sinocyclocheilus rhinocerous
ATTATAATTCTTTCCCGTTTCTTTACAAAATCATGTCATATGCCTAAAAGAGGCTGTTTTGTAATACCAATGCTATTGATGTTTGTAAATGATTGGAACAACATACCCTTGTGAAAAAGAAGTGCGCTTAATTCTAGTGAATGTGCACTTGTAGTGTACTTCAAATCTGAAAAGTATATTTTTTAAAAACTGTACTTGCAGGAAATA
>NW_015679121.1:0-207 GCF_001515625.1 Sinocyclocheilus rhinocerous
ATTATCACCCTGACTTAAAAATATATATTTCTCTTTTTTTCTGATTGTTGCGGCATTTTGGGCGGTTTCTGAGGTCAGATTTGTTAGTGTTAGACCGCATGCCTTGCAGACTGGCGAAATAAAGTGAAATTGGATTTGAAAGGCCACAGTGATGCCTGGAATCTAGGGATGTAGCGATTAACCGCGAGCCGGTTGAAAATCGATTCA
>NW_015679122.1:0-207 GCF_001515625.1 Sinocyclocheilus rhinocerous
TGTATTTCTGATCAAATAAATGCAGCCTTGGTGAGCAGAAGAGAACTCTTTCAAAAACATTAGAAATCTTACCAACAAAATCTTGCGAATGACTACGCTTACTTATAGCACTGCATGCGTATTTAAATCAATCCATTGTCATTCTTTTCTAGGCAAATGCACTTACTTTTGTACAAATGAGGCTCATTATAGAATGTGCTGGATTCA
>NW_015679123.1:0-206 GCF_001515625.1 Sinocyclocheilus rhinocerous
CTATCTATCTATCTATCTATCTATCTATCTATCTATCATCTGTTTTCTAAGTTTAATATGCAGCACACTCTCTCTGAGGTTCAAAGAGGTTTACCACCTACAGCTCTCTCTCTCTCTCTCTCTCTCTTTCTTCCACCCTTGTTCTTTTACCTCTCCTCCCCTTTCCTTTTTCTCCCTCACCTGAGGCAGTTAATCACAGACGCTAA
>NW_015679124.1:0-207 GCF_001515625.1 Sinocyclocheilus rhinocerous
ATTAGGCTACATCTTAAAATCCCTATAAACCTTTAAGCATAGACAGTAGAAATTAAACTCTTTATTCTTTCAATTTAAGTCAAACATAGAATAGTTTAGCCCTTTAGCTTTAAAACAACTGTAATGGGTTTACAGTTAAACATTATGTAATAATGACAAATAATGACATTCCAGTGAATTCCATTTTTATGACTGGATTCTGCTATT
>NW_015679125.1:0-207 GCF_001515625.1 Sinocyclocheilus rhinocerous
CAGTATGCCACATTCTGTGGGGTGTACTTGCAGCGTAAGGATAGTGAACTGATTTTGCTTTAAATAAGAATGGTGTTCAATCATTGTGTGCATTTGTTTATTAGGCGCTTTAGAAAATTGCATTTGTTCACCTGACGCACCGTAAACGGAATCGTTTCAGAGAAATATGGAAAGGAAATTAGTGTTAATATTTTTAATGTTTTGTTC
>NW_015679126.1:0-207 GCF_001515625.1 Sinocyclocheilus rhinocerous
GATGGATGGATGGATGGATGGATAGATAGATAGATAGATAGATGTTTATAAATGATTCAATAAAGATCCGTTTAAAAGCTTTCAGGCAAATACTTTTATTTCTATTAGCAAAAATAATATTGTCTGGTTTATACAAAGATTCATATATTATATTTACATAAGTATCAAGGCTTTATTTATGTATTATTTACAATAAATATTTACATA
>NW_015679127.1:0-207 GCF_001515625.1 Sinocyclocheilus rhinocerous
ATTCATTGTTACACTATGCATTTTAAATTCAGTTATAATTATTTAAGACAAGATATAATGTGTTACAATGTACATTATGAATAATTATAATACATTATACCCTTTAATAACCCTTTTTAATGCATTATACAACAACATATGTACATTTTAGTAATTAAAAAACAGTTTTCTCACTTACCTTTGTCTCATGAAGGGTATGTTGATACA
>NW_015679128.1:0-207 GCF_001515625.1 Sinocyclocheilus rhinocerous
AAGGAGTTGAGTTTGCAGCTTTAGCTATATGGAGTATACATGAGATTAGATAATGGTCCAAGATATCATCACTCTGCTGCAGAATTTCAATGCCATTAGCATCAATTCCATGTGACAGTATTAAATCTAAAGTATGATTCTGACAACGAGTCACATGGCCCGGACACGTGTTGTCTGACCCCAATGGAGTTCAGAATGTCTATAAAT
>NW_015679129.1:0-207 GCF_001515625.1 Sinocyclocheilus rhinocerous
ATTATCACGGGCGATTCAAAGTTTACTTCAGGATGTCAGTGGCTCTGTTTGATGCTTTTGCTAGCGATACTAGAGCCACATATTAAAAAGATGACCACCAATTTCTGTGAACTCAGTGTGCAAGGAACTATATACAGTGCTTTGTGCTGCGAGACGAAGTGTATGAACTTGACAATCGCCATTCTGGATTTTGGCGTTCGCTTGTAC
>NW_015679130.1:0-207 GCF_001515625.1 Sinocyclocheilus rhinocerous
ATTCGCAGCTCAAACATGCTGCCGACGTGGAGTGTTGCACCGGGATATTAAGATGGAAAACATTCTTATTAATCCGGACACACTCAAAGTGAAATTAATTGACTTTGGGTGTGGTGAATTCCTCATCCTTACTGGTATGTATGATCCCTCAAAGCTGTGAAGTGGGTCTCAAACTCTGGTGATGAGTTGAGGGCCATTCACACAGGA
>NW_015679131.1:0-207 GCF_001515625.1 Sinocyclocheilus rhinocerous
GTTGAACATTTTTGTGGAAACTGTGATACTTGTTTCAGATTTTTTGATGAATGTAAAGTTCTAAATAACAACATTTATGCATCCTTGCTTAGTATAAGTATTTATTTCTTTAAAAAATTTAAGTGACCCCAAATATTCACAGTAGTTGTCAGTCAGTATGGATTTTTCAAATGACCTTTTCCGTAACTTATATATTTACTAACAGAT
>NW_015679132.1:0-207 GCF_001515625.1 Sinocyclocheilus rhinocerous
TGGCTCAGAAGGCTAGTGTCGCAGCTCGCGCTCCTCCCCCGCCCGGTAGGAAGGTTAAAAAAAGGTTAAAAAAAAAAAACCTTTAATTAAGGTCTTTTCATTATTTATAATTTAAGATTCATTATTATTTATTCCTATAAATAATAATAATAAATAATACCTCGTAGGGGTAGGAAGAATCGCGGGTCAAAGGAAGGTAAGTAAAAG
>NW_015679133.1:0-207 GCF_001515625.1 Sinocyclocheilus rhinocerous
ATTTATATACTATTACAGTATTTATTAATATTTTGAATTAGCTTTAATTTTAGCACTTTTGCCATTTTCATTATTTTTATTGGTTTTAGTTTGATTAATTTAAAAATTTCAGTTTTTATCATATGTTAAAATATATGTTAATCACATGTTATACATTATATGACCGATTATTATATGCGTTTTTTGATTCAGACTTTATTAATAAAA
>NW_015679134.1:0-207 GCF_001515625.1 Sinocyclocheilus rhinocerous
GTAGATCTATCCCCAAGATACCAGCAAATTATGCACGACTATCACAAAGATATTAGGATTAGAAAATCAGATGGAAATGGTTCATTTTTTGTAACCATCAAAAAGAATTAAATTTGATTTATTTGTGACAAAACAAATGTTTGAGTCCAAAAGCCATAATGCAACTCCATGAGCATTTTTTCTGGATTCATGCATAGGAGCAGAAAC
>NW_015679135.1:0-207 GCF_001515625.1 Sinocyclocheilus rhinocerous
ATTTACATTTATTTTTTACAGTTCATTACCAAGGAAACATTTCAAATTTTCTAAAAAAAAAATAACGTTTGGGGTTTTCATATAATATTCATATTTTATTTTATTTTATTTCAGCTTTATTTCAATTTCTAATAAGAACTATTTTAAAAGTTTTAGTCAACAATTAACAACACTAGAATGAGTGAATGAATGAATAAATGAATAAAT
>NW_015679136.1:0-207 GCF_001515625.1 Sinocyclocheilus rhinocerous
TAACAACCATGTTTCATATCATGGCAAATTTTCACTATAGGTGTAGTTGGACTACATTGTCTTTGGTGCAAAATATATTTTTTTCTATGAAAATGCTTCCTAAACATATCTAGATTTATGATTATGTTTATACAGTAATTTCAAACATAACCTGTTGCAGGAGCGTTTTTGGACTGATGGCCCAGTTTTTCACTAAGTGGGCTGCTG
>NW_015679137.1:0-207 GCF_001515625.1 Sinocyclocheilus rhinocerous
AAACAGTCCTGGGGTGTGACAATTATAGTACATATCATTTTTATTAATATTTTGAATTAGATTTAATTCATATATTTTCCATTTTCTTTTAAATTTATTTGACATTTTTAATAATTGCATTATAGTATTTATTAAGATTTTGAATTTGTTTTAATATTTTCCATTTTTTATTTTAAGTTGTAGATATTTTGTTGTCTGTTTGTGTTA
>NW_015679138.1:0-207 GCF_001515625.1 Sinocyclocheilus rhinocerous
ATTTCAGACTGTTTTTTGTATGAAAGAATAAAGAAGAGAACTGAACAAACCTCTCCTCACATGGATCACGCTGATCTGGTTTCTCCACTGCATGGATCCTCTTGTGTCGCTTCAGGTAGTGTTTAACAGTGAAACTCTTTCCACACTGATCACACGTGTGTGGTTTCTCTCTGCTGTGGATCCTCTCGTGTGATTTCAGATGTGTTG
>NW_015679139.1:0-207 GCF_001515625.1 Sinocyclocheilus rhinocerous
ATTTCTGGGACTTTTAAATTACTATAGTCGATTTATCCCTAATCTGGCATCAGTGTTAGCCCCTCTCAATGCTCTTCTGTGCAAAGGAAAACAGTGGCTGTGGTCTCAGGAGTGTGAAGATGCATTCGATAAGGCGAAAAACCTGTTACTGTCACAGAGTGTGTTGACACACTACAACCCACAGTTACCAATCAGACTGGCCTGTGA
>NW_015679140.1:0-207 GCF_001515625.1 Sinocyclocheilus rhinocerous
ATTTTAAAAGTTGTGTAATGTATAGCCTTTAGATATAAACTATTATCTAACATAAAATTAATCTACACTTTCAAAACAAAAGTGCAAAAAATGTACCTTAATTTGATGTGGTAAAAAAAAATTGGTTTAATTAAATTTTTTTTATTATTAATAATGATTTACATTTTTAACTATTGATTTTGGCTAATTTGAATTAATATTTTAAAC
>NW_015679141.1:0-207 GCF_001515625.1 Sinocyclocheilus rhinocerous
CTTCTTCCAGAGGGACTACATCTGTAAGAATCCAGAAAATATGACTAAATCAACATGCAATGGCATTCTAATGCATTTTAACGTTTAATATTCATACAATAAAAAAATGTATATTAAGTCAACATTTAAAAATTAAATATTTATAATTCATATTATTTTTTTAAAACGGGCGGGAACAGACTTTATCCATTGGGAATTAATAGGTGC
>NW_015679142.1:0-207 GCF_001515625.1 Sinocyclocheilus rhinocerous
CTATATTTTTGATGGCCTGAGGGTGAGTACATTTTAATTTTTGGGTCAACAATTCCTTTAAAACAACTTTCTAAAAAACGTGATTTTACTAAAAGTACCCTAATTTATTCTTTCTGTTGAACAACATGTGTACTGCCACAACTACTGTCACTGAAAGTATAGGACAGAGTTTTTAAAGGACAACGGAGTCCTTTGGGGAAAGAAAGG
>NW_015679143.1:0-207 GCF_001515625.1 Sinocyclocheilus rhinocerous
ATTTTAATTTTTTTTATTTTCTGCTTTCACCTTAATTTGAAAGTTCCTGTCGTTTTTATTGGTTTTATTTTTTTTATTTATTTATTTATTTTTATTTATTCGTTTTAACAAACAAAAAGGAGAAAGGATGTCTGAAAGTGAGCTCCTTTGTTAACTAAAGCTCGTGTTGACGAAAATACAAAAATACAAGTATAAAACAAACCTACA
>NW_015679144.1:0-207 GCF_001515625.1 Sinocyclocheilus rhinocerous
TTTTTCCATCCAATATTTGTATTTTAGTTTAGTTTTAATTAACAAAATTTTTAATAGTTCTAGTTAATACCAACACTGTTAATCAAGATAATAATTTTGCCACCAAGTTTACAGATACTAATTCTAAAACATATACTGTAATCCTGGCATTATTCTACTTAATATACTATAGCATATAAGATTTCATTTGAGCATTTTTACATCCAA
>NW_015679145.1:0-207 GCF_001515625.1 Sinocyclocheilus rhinocerous
GCATCTGCAATTTTCTCCCGAGAGAAAAAAATCGCCTGCGAGCTCATACGACAGCAAAAATTGCACCGTGTACGCCCGCATTTACTCCCGATATCTCTCAACATGGCAACACCAGAGCTGTCGGTCAAGCATGGGAAACAAAGTAACTGGAGTTACTTATTTGAAAAAGTAACTAAGATATTTCCTTTTAAATTATAAAAGTAATGC
>NW_015679146.1:0-207 GCF_001515625.1 Sinocyclocheilus rhinocerous
ATTTTGATCAAATAAATGTGCCCTTGTTGAGCAAAGAGACTTCTTGCATAAACAGTGTAAAGTTTTGTCGGCCCCAAACTTTTAAATGGTTAGGTTATACTGCTGTACTTTACCAGCACCATGTATTTACATTGTGTTCTCTTGATATTTTTTTTATTTTTATTTTTTTATTATAATATATGAAACACAGAATGACATTAATATACT
>NW_015679147.1:0-207 GCF_001515625.1 Sinocyclocheilus rhinocerous
TTCTAACCCTTAGATAAACTTATTGGGTTGACTTGATTTAAAAAACAAGGGTTAATTGAAATTCACCCTATCTTTTTTTATCTTTTTGTGAAAATTATGTATGTTCAAATAAATTTTTTACCTCATATTCAGATCTGCTTCCATCCAATCATCTGATGGACAAAACCAAGTCCCCGTTTTTATTTTTATTTTTTGATAATCTGTTTC
>NW_015679148.1:0-207 GCF_001515625.1 Sinocyclocheilus rhinocerous
ATTTTCCATTGACTTCCATAGCAGGAAAAGAAATACTATGGAAGTCAATGGGTACCATCAACTGTTTGATTACTAGCATTATTCAAAATATCTTCTTTTGTGTTCAACATCATAAACTCAAACAGGTTTGGAATGACAGGAGGATGAGTAAATGATGCCAATGATCACCATTTTTGGGTGAACTATCCATCAGTGTCTCAGCAATGG
>NW_015679149.1:0-207 GCF_001515625.1 Sinocyclocheilus rhinocerous
ATTTTGCATCATTTTCTGAGAAATACACCTGTGCCTTATTTGGCCACTGTTTGAACATTAAACTTCAAAGTTGTTTCTAAAGTTATTATTTTTCAAATATTTTGAGCAATTTTGTTCTTCCGAAGTTCCAAAGTTAAATCAAGAATGTGGTTTATTAAAGTCTGCACACAGAAAATGCAGTAAAAAAAATACTGTGAAATAGTATAA
>NW_015679150.1:0-207 GCF_001515625.1 Sinocyclocheilus rhinocerous
ATTTTTGATCAAGTAAATGCAGCCTTGGTGAGCAAAAATCTTACCAAGCCCAAACTTTTAAACACTGTTATTTACAAAGTTCAACATTTTTATTTGACCTAGCACTGCATGTTTCTCACCATCTCCAAGAGCCAGAACAGCCTCTTCAGTCCCAAGATTCCTCAGTGCAAACATAGCTCTATAGCGGTCAAACAGCGACAGGCTTTC
>NW_015679151.1:0-207 GCF_001515625.1 Sinocyclocheilus rhinocerous
GCTACAATGTTATCTTACTCTGAGTGTTAGTGTGAAAGCCCCAGATTGAGAAACGTTTCTGGACAAAAATAAAAGCAATATAGAGTTTTTTTACAAAAATCAAAAATGTTCATTTGTGTCTACAAATGATAGACTAAAATGACCCTAAAAGCACCAGTACCAGCTGCTAGCATAATGGAGCTTAGTGAAGTTTCCTGCACTACACTG
>NW_015679152.1:0-207 GCF_001515625.1 Sinocyclocheilus rhinocerous
ATTTGTGTTTTCTGTCAGCTGTTTAGAATCAAAACCTGCGATGATTCCAGATTCGCGAATGAATCACTCTGTTGATGTAATCGGTTCAGTTGATTCATTCGGACAGTTCACTCACGAACTGAATCGTTTGCAGCGGTTTCTCACACAGAAATAGTAACAGGAAAGCAAAAACAGGTAATAGTCCATTTTCATACCATTTTAATTAAC
>NW_015679153.1:0-207 GCF_001515625.1 Sinocyclocheilus rhinocerous
AATAATGTTCTTTTTAGCAACATCATATGACCCCTTTAAACTTGTTTTGGAAAGGATGTTGCTTTTCATGTTTTTATTGAGATTCATCATGTGCTTTGGTTTTGTGTTTGTGTGTGAATCATTATCCGGCCCACACGGAATCTGTGCCCACAAAAACTTTGTAGAATTCTTAAAGGGGTCATATGATGCTTTTTTAAAGATCATTAT
>NW_015679154.1:0-207 GCF_001515625.1 Sinocyclocheilus rhinocerous
ATTTGGGTTTTGTCAGCATGACATTTAACAAATATGAGCACATTTTAGTTCCCAAAACACATTTACAGAAGATGTGTTAATGTCGGTCATTATCTGAAAAGCTTTATGTTTGGTGACATCACAGTCACATGCTCACATGAGTCATTTTATTTAGCTTTTCTTTGAACTTTGTTCTTTTCATACATGGGTAATTGACATGTATGGCAG
>NW_015679155.1:0-207 GCF_001515625.1 Sinocyclocheilus rhinocerous
ATATATATATATACACACACACACACATATATACACACACAGACACACACACACACACATATATATATATATATTCCATTCTTTATAATATTTTCGCTATGTAAAGGTCATGACCTCTGGCTGTGTTGACATAATGGTGAAGGACAGCTGACAGCAAGCTGTTGTGATTTAAAGGCAGGGTATGTGATTTTTCAAAAACACTTTAGA
>NW_015679156.1:0-207 GCF_001515625.1 Sinocyclocheilus rhinocerous
ATTTGAAGCGGCGCTGCACAGACCGATCGGTTTATGACATCAAAGGCCCGCGAGAGCGTTTCAAAAGCATCGCACAGTCGTCTGCTCTCTAATCGCTCTCGTGATACTTTGATGTCACACACGATCAGTCTGATGGTGATGATCCGCTTCAAGTTGAACAAACCTAATGATTCAATGGACCATTCATAAAGAACCATTTACTTCACT
>NW_015679157.1:0-207 GCF_001515625.1 Sinocyclocheilus rhinocerous
CTTCAGTCAGTTAAAACATCACCATGATCTGACAAGTTTCTTAAACTTACGTTTTGCAACTAGCACCCAAATACAGGTACAAGCAGTGATGTGCAAACGAGGATGTTTTATAAGTATTGAAGATATAAAGTGAATAAATTACTTCTCATCAGCGCAGAAGCATGATCCACATACTATGCATAATCCATTACGATTTATTTGTTATTA
>NW_015679158.1:0-207 GCF_001515625.1 Sinocyclocheilus rhinocerous
TATATTTTTCCCATGTGATGTTATACACCATTCTTACAGTAAAGAGAATGAGTGTAAAGAATATCAAAGCACACAAAAAAAGAACTAAAAATTATTGTCAAGATCCAGTCATTTCTGTGAGGACATTACTTTTTTGGGGGGGGTTACAAGGTCCTGACCATTGTGTCACGTGTATTGTTTGACCAAATTGCTTTTTTGTGTTTTCAG
>NW_015679159.1:0-207 GCF_001515625.1 Sinocyclocheilus rhinocerous
ATGCAGATCATTTATTTCTGTGTATGTGTGTGTGTAAAAGTGTTTAATTGGTTAAAGCAAGCAAACCTGGGCATGAAACTCATCTCTCTTCAGTTGAGGTGTGATATTACTGTCCAAAGCCATCAGGATTATGATTTCCAAACAAATCCCACAGATTTAGATTGAAGGAAAGGTGCAAATCTAGAGACCAGAGCAAAGACTTGAGGG
>NW_015679160.1:0-207 GCF_001515625.1 Sinocyclocheilus rhinocerous
ATTGGGGCTCCTACTCCCAAGATATATGGCCAGAGTATTTCATATTTGAAGTTATTTACCCTGTCATTTGTTTTCATTTTTACTGATGTGGGTCATTTGATAGTTTGGAGTAGTTTCAAAGCTTCTGCAAACAAACACCTATATGTTATTGTGTCAGGAGCGTGGAGATGGATACCTTTTTCCTTTGCCATTAAAGGTGTCATAAGA
>NW_015679161.1:0-207 GCF_001515625.1 Sinocyclocheilus rhinocerous
CTAACCGAGACTTGTCATTTGTACTTATATATTGTTGCTCTTTTGGTAGTTTGGACTGCTTTTATTGTCCTCATTTGTTAAGTCGCTTTGGATAAAAGTTTCTGCTAAATGTAAATGTTATATTTAATTTATTGTTTTCTGTTGCAGCTTCCTTTGGTTATCAAGCACGCACTGTGCATACAGCCAAGTGTATAACCAGGAGCGGTC
>NW_015679162.1:0-207 GCF_001515625.1 Sinocyclocheilus rhinocerous
AAGTTACTTCCTTGATCAGATTTAATCTGCCGAACTGCTCCACGTGAGGCAATAAAGCAACGCAAGCCATTAATGAAAGAATCCGTTAACAAAGAATCAAGCATCTCAATGTGAATGTCACGGGAAGAAAGACAGGTAAAGATCAATCCATATCTTTTATATACCTTTCGTCCTTGTTTCACAGAAAATGGACCGAAACAGTCCATA
>NW_015679163.1:0-207 GCF_001515625.1 Sinocyclocheilus rhinocerous
ATGATGTCTCATTTGTCATTTTCCAACAGGGTGTCTGTCCGCCATGTTCAATTGAATGAAAAACAGTTTTTTCACTACTCCTCCCAGAAATTTTGTCCAATTTTGTCCAAATTTTGATCATATGATCTTTGGACTGAGCTGCACAGAAATGACTGAACAGATTTTTTTAACTACTAGTGAAAAAAAAGTTATGATGTTGTGAAGTTA
>NW_015679164.1:0-207 GCF_001515625.1 Sinocyclocheilus rhinocerous
ACACTTACAATAAACTTGGCAAGCAATAGATAAAATTAAACATGACATTTTGAAGAAGAAACACTGAAATAGTATTTTCTTAGAATACGCCAATTATCTTATTCGTTTTATTTTTTATGACTAAGAAAAGTTGTAAAAAGTCAATTTAATGCTTTAAAAAATTTTTTTTTTATTATTAAAACATCTAAATATTTATTTTAAATGACC
>NW_015679165.1:0-207 GCF_001515625.1 Sinocyclocheilus rhinocerous
ACACTTACAATAAACTTGGCAAGCAATAGATAAAATTAAACATGAAATTTTGAAGAAGAAACACTGAAATAGTATTTTCTTAGAATACTCCAATTATCTTATTCGTTTTATTTTTTATGACTAAGAAAAGTTGTAAAAAGTCAATTTAATGCTTTAAAAAAATTTTTTTTTATTATTAAAACATCTAAATATTTATTTTAAATGACC
>NW_015679166.1:0-207 GCF_001515625.1 Sinocyclocheilus rhinocerous
TCAAAGAAAACATACAGTGTGAATACTTTGGTAAATATTTAACTATATGATAAAAATTCACTGATATATTTTCTGAAACAGAAATCCATGAAATAACTTTTGGCAGATGATGGTGTTTTCTCACTGAAGACTGGTCCTTCCTCTCTTGACTGGTCACTCTTAACAGACACAGAGCTGGACACACGTGATCCTGATCTTACACTAATG
>NW_015679167.1:0-207 GCF_001515625.1 Sinocyclocheilus rhinocerous
TGCTTTTGTATATATTCAAATAATAAAAATTTAAAATATTAAACAAATGATAATTTTACGGTAAACTATCCCTTTAAAGGAGCATTTTTGTGTATTAATCAAATCATTTTCTTTTTCTCTGCTGTCACTGAGGCGTTATATTTCAAAATATGTTGAATTGTATGATTTTACACACAGAATTTTTCAAGTTAGCTTTATGAAATATGA
>NW_015679168.1:0-207 GCF_001515625.1 Sinocyclocheilus rhinocerous
AAATAAAAATTAGAAATTAGGAACATGCTTTAGAATGTTCCAAAAACAATACAATATTACAGTATCTGTAAATAGAAAATGTATTGATTGAAAATGCCCCTGAAATACATTTTGGTATATGAAGGTTGAAACTAAATACATTTTCAATTTAAAAATTAATTTCATTAAGTTTCATTGTTTGCAATATATATTTTGAATATATTTTGG
>NW_015679169.1:0-207 GCF_001515625.1 Sinocyclocheilus rhinocerous
ATGCTTGTTTTCCACACAACATCGGCAACATGAAAATAGTCCATTCGACTTGTGTTTTATATTCTTCTGATGTCATGCGACAGTCTAAAACATGTCGTTGCCCACTGATAATATGGTGGTTCATCAGTAAATCACTGACTTCAGTCTGTTCCTCACACAAAGCCAGCGACCTGAGTAGGCTTGAAATATAGTTTTTGCACTAATTTT
>NW_015679170.1:0-207 GCF_001515625.1 Sinocyclocheilus rhinocerous
ATGTACCTTTAGTTACGTGTGTGTTTGTAGTTGAGGGATCCTGAGGGTTTGTGATGTGGACTGAAATCACTGTTGTCACTGAATCAGCTTGAGCTGGAAAAGATGAATGTTAGTTCAGATAATTTATACTGTAGTTTATGACAATAATATATCAATTAGTTTACATACAAAATAACTCAGCATTATCTATCATTATATTAGCACATC
>NW_015679171.1:0-207 GCF_001515625.1 Sinocyclocheilus rhinocerous
ATTGATGACTCAGTGATGTCATCATCCAGTTCAGCTCTCTTCCAATAGTGTCAAGCAATCAGTCAAGCGTTCCCAGCTAAGCAAGCCAAAGGCGACAGTAGCAAGGAACCAAAACTCCTTCGGTGACAGAAATGGAGAAAAAAATCTTGGGAGAAACCAGGCGAACATGGCACCTGATGACTACTATTTTTGTTCCCTGTGGAATGA
>NW_015679172.1:0-207 GCF_001515625.1 Sinocyclocheilus rhinocerous
ATGATGCAGGAATGTTCACCTTTCCCGGATTAAGTTTGTAGCAGTGAGGTACGAGGATGTGTGCACATACACATATAAGGAAAGAGAGCGCGAGTGTCACACACACACACACACACGCGCGCGCACGGTCTCTCCGTACAACACTCGAACAGTGGCAAAGTGTTTTTTTTTGTTTTTTTTTTAAATGCGTGATTTTGAACAGATGTA
>NW_015679173.1:0-207 GCF_001515625.1 Sinocyclocheilus rhinocerous
ATGTATGGGTGACAAGAAATCCACAGGGCCATATTGGGCTGAAAGGGGGACAACAGGGAGACCCATAGGCGTCTGTCCATGACCTAGAAGATCATCTAGGCCCTAAATATAGGGGGAACCAAGCTTTAGAAGTATGATATAGTAGAGTGTTTTTGACTTTCTTACCATGTGTGGAAAAGTACAGATGTTAAGAGTTTGTAACCTTGA
>NW_015679174.1:0-207 GCF_001515625.1 Sinocyclocheilus rhinocerous
GGCATCCAGGTATTTGATTTCATCTGATCTCTTTGATAATTCATAATGTTATTGTCCTATGTTAATAAATAAGGCTGTTGGTGTCGCCTGTTTTTTAACGATTCCTCAGTGATGATCTGTCAATTGCTGTTGGTTATAGGACTAATATTAGTTTAACCATGAAATTATCAGGGTTCGTACGGTCATGAAAAACCTGGAAAAGTCATG
>NW_015679175.1:0-207 GCF_001515625.1 Sinocyclocheilus rhinocerous
CTTATTCATCATACTCGGTGTGCAAAAGACAATTAACCTTGTAAATGCGCTGAAACGCTGCAAGAAAAAGAAGATCACTGGCTTGCGTAATGTTTAGATGTTTCTCATTACTCACCCTGATCCTGTTGTGTATACATAAAGCGTGTGTTGTGGAGACTTGCGTCATGAATGAACATTTTCTATAATTTAGGCAGTGCTTAATGTTTC
>NW_015679176.1:0-207 GCF_001515625.1 Sinocyclocheilus rhinocerous
ATTACATTTTACAATATATTCACATAGAAAACTGTTATTTTAAATTATAATAATTTTTCAAAATTTTACTGTTTTTTCTGTATTATTGATCAAATAAATGCAGCCTTGGTGAGCAGAAAGACTTCTTTTAACAAAGTCTAAATTACTCCTAACTTTTGACAGATAGTGTAAACAAACTGTTTTATTGGAGAATCATATGACTTATTT
>NW_015679177.1:0-207 GCF_001515625.1 Sinocyclocheilus rhinocerous
ATGCCAAGGTAAATACAGTTTTCCATTCTATGGCACCTTTAAACTCTGACATCCGTTCAAAGAAGCTATTGTATGTAGCGTGTGGACTCACAGTGTAACAGAAGTCGGGAAGGTGATGGTGTCTCCATTTTGGGCATCAGCAGCTGTAGCCAAAGGCGTTGCCACAATATTACATGGGCCATAACGGATCAAAACGAAGAAGTAGTG
>NW_015679178.1:0-207 GCF_001515625.1 Sinocyclocheilus rhinocerous
ATTAAATTAAATTAAATTAAATTAAATTAAATTAAATTAAAATATTAGATGAAAAACTTAAACTTAAAAACTTTTCAGTTTAACGAATTTTTCCTTGGCAACTAACTAAAATAAAGCTAGTTTATGAAACTATTAAAATTAAAATAACTTAATGAAACACTGCACTACAGAAACACTACACAAAAGAAACTAACTAAAAAATAAAAT
>NW_015679179.1:0-207 GCF_001515625.1 Sinocyclocheilus rhinocerous
ATGTGCAGGGATCCGTATTTCCACATAACACAAATATACATAAAATATTGTTGGATTTTCCCCTTACTTTTAAACAAATGTTTAGTTTGTGGTTCATTATTATTTTTAATGAAATCAACAACAATTAAACAATCACATAAAAATAGATGTGATTGCTTTTCGCTTTAACACCAAATCCATCGTCTTGTCAGTCATCTCTCCTATTAG
>NW_015679180.1:0-207 GCF_001515625.1 Sinocyclocheilus rhinocerous
AAAACAGATCTGGATCACTGACTGATCTACAGCACCAAGTATTGGACCGTGATATTACTAAGACTACAGCTGAAAAGGAAGCAGTTAAGATGGAGCGCTGGAGCTGATTTTGCTGAATGTGCTACATGTTGTGAAGACGATAGATATCACTGACTTGGTTATTCATACAAAATGTTGTAGCCCATTAGAGAGGTTCCAAACTCGTGG
>NW_015679181.1:0-207 GCF_001515625.1 Sinocyclocheilus rhinocerous
ATGGCGAAGCTGAAGAAGAAAAGCACACCTGTTAGGACTATAGAGCAAGCCATTCAAGCCTTCGACCGGGAGGTTAACAGATAGTCAACAGTACAGCAGGAGATTTGAATTGCCTTTGTCCCAGTTTAGGTGACATAAACCTGACACACAATCAACTGGAACGTGAAATAAAAGCAACATTTTCCTAGCAGTGCGGCTGTGAATGCT
>NW_015679182.1:0-207 GCF_001515625.1 Sinocyclocheilus rhinocerous
TAAGTGTTTTCACACATGATCACTGTGTGTAGGTCATCAGTAAATAAGTGTGGCATTTAAATGGCAGTGTTTCCCAAATGAAACACAAGAGCTGTTAGTTTTGAATGATGTGTGTATGTGTAATGTAGAGAACTGTGTTTAGAGTTTTGCATGTTTTACAACAGCAAACTGAGTTTAAAGCACGTAATGTGCTTGTAGTTTTGCAGA
>NW_015679183.1:0-207 GCF_001515625.1 Sinocyclocheilus rhinocerous
ATGGTAACCTACATGTTTAGTGCACTAGAACACACATTCACACATTAGATACATTACCTGTCCATGAGCAGATGTCCATCATTACAGTCAATGTCTGTCCACACGTCCCAGAGCTCTGCTTCAGCTGGACGAGTTTACAACCAACAAGACACCACTTATTCTGGAGAGACAAGACAGAAATACAGACATTATTAGACATACTGCATA
>NW_015679184.1:0-207 GCF_001515625.1 Sinocyclocheilus rhinocerous
ATGGTCCTAAAGACAGGCTTACATTTTTTTAAATATAACTAAACTTATTTCAGCTAGTTGTCAAAGCAATGTTTAATTAATAATGAGAATTACAAAAAAAAAGTTAACCCCCCCTAATTCTATAAATTGTGCATAAATTTAATTTAAGCAGAACATTTCGTGTCACGATTATAATGTCAGAGCATTGCAAAAAAAAAAAAAAAAAAA
>NW_015679185.1:0-207 GCF_001515625.1 Sinocyclocheilus rhinocerous
CCATAAGGTCAGCTAGTCAAAGATGCCAAGGTAGAATAAGCAATGCTATCATAAAGCATGTTCTAAAAACTTCACAAGTATTTTCAGGTAATTGAATAATCAACTTTTTACTAACCCAGTTACAACAGGTCTAGAAAAGAATCAACCCCTTTAAAATGATCCCATTTTGTTGCTTTGCAGCCTGAAATGAAGACGGACACAGTTTTT
>NW_015679186.1:0-207 GCF_001515625.1 Sinocyclocheilus rhinocerous
AGCCTATGAAATACTCATTATATATTTCTTTGCAAATAGATCCTGTGCAAGGTCTACGGGAGTGCTAGAGGGAACAAAACTGATTGGATTTGTCTGAAAGAAGTCATACAACTAGGATGGCTTGAGGGTGAGTAAATCATGGGCTAATTTAAATTTTTGGGAGAACTAACTCTTTAAGTCATCATTTACTAACCCATGTGTTGTTCT
>NW_015679187.1:0-207 GCF_001515625.1 Sinocyclocheilus rhinocerous
AGAACCCAGTGATGTTCTCTGCTGTGGATGCGACGCGACAAATCCGTGAGAGTAAACCGATGCCGCGGTCTGTTTCTGACGAACTCCAGCGCTCTGACACAAAGAACTATTTCAAATATTCGTGAGAGATTCGTGAAAAATGTTTCCTCAAAATATTAAGCAGCACAAATGTTTACAGCATTGATAATAATTAGAAATGTTTCTTGA
>NW_015679188.1:0-207 GCF_001515625.1 Sinocyclocheilus rhinocerous
AGAACTCTGACCTCAGCATGGACCACAGGCTGGACACAAACAACAATCAGCCATCTGAATATGAAACGTGCCATTCAGAGAAACACACCTGACCATAATCTGCCATGATATGATTTTAACTACGTCATGGAGCGTTACGGTAGGTTTGCTGTTATTATGAAGTGGTACCTGGGAATGAGCATCTTCTCCTGTATGTAGGCCAGGAAC
>NW_015679189.1:0-207 GCF_001515625.1 Sinocyclocheilus rhinocerous
AGAAAGACAATCATCTTTGATGACATGGGGGTGAGTAAATTATCAAAAAATTTTTATTCTGGAAGTGAACTAATCCTTTAAGATCAAAAAGTGTTAGGAGTAGGGAGGAGGACTTTTAAGAGGCTTAAAGGAGTCATATGATGCGATTTTTATTTTTCCTTGTCTTTAGTGTGTTATGTAGCTATTTGTGCATGTATAAGATCTGCA
>NW_015679190.1:0-207 GCF_001515625.1 Sinocyclocheilus rhinocerous
AGAATTTCTGTGCATCCCTAATTTCCATTGGTTTTCCTGTGTCAAACTGTTTTGTGTGATGGTTAGCACTAGGGGTGTAACGGTACACGTATTCGTATCACACGTTCAGTACGGGTCTTTCGGTTCAGTACGCATGTGTAGAAAAACGAAGAAATCATTAAATTTTTTTCAGGAAATTCAGACAATAAATGATATTTTGGCGCTCTT
>NW_015679191.1:0-207 GCF_001515625.1 Sinocyclocheilus rhinocerous
CTGTTTGTACTGTATTTTTGATCATATAAATGCAGCCTCTGTGAGCATAAGACTTATTTCTTAATTATTCCAAACTTTTGACCACCATTGTGTGTGTGTGTGTGTGTGTGTATGTGTGTGCGCGCATTTTTGTGACATATGAGGACACACATTTGTATAATTACATGGATATGACATAGGTATTACAAGGAGAAGGTGACTTATGAG
>NW_015679192.1:0-207 GCF_001515625.1 Sinocyclocheilus rhinocerous
AGACAGTGCCATTTCTCACATTAGACTGCTCTGTATTTTGCACCATGCTACTTTTGACCTACTTGTTGTTTTGTTCAATTTAATGCTGACTCTTAAATTCATTGCTTTGCTACTTTTGCAGTTGTTACCAATGTATTTTGAAGGCAAAAGGCATGTTATTTTTTTCAATAAAATGAGTGTTGATTTGTAATGGATGTTATGCATGTT
>NW_015679193.1:0-207 GCF_001515625.1 Sinocyclocheilus rhinocerous
CAACTACCTTTGTAAAGCAAGCTGGTGATGAACCAGACTCACTTTATAGTGAGCTGTATGTGGACATTGACAGATTTCGAGACCCAAAGTTTGACTATGATTTCACGAATCTAAAGGATAAATCTGCATGTGTGCGTGGAGGTGAGCAGTACACACGCCCTTGTGGCTGGACACGAATTGCTGTAAAGGTTCTGAACAAGTATCCTG
>NW_015679194.1:0-207 GCF_001515625.1 Sinocyclocheilus rhinocerous
GATCAGATGCAGTAACTACGTTACTGTAATATGGATCGTTTTCTGCAAAGAAAAGCAGATTTGGGAGACAGACCTGTGCAAGCAAAAGCTTCGAAGTGTGTGGTGAGAAAATACAACGCTGAATACATTAAATTTGGTTTTATAAGGACAGGTACTGAGACTAAGCCGAAGGCGCAGTGTGTTGAATGTGGAGAAATTTTGTCAAAT
>NW_015679195.1:0-207 GCF_001515625.1 Sinocyclocheilus rhinocerous
CAAACCGTGCCGAGCCGAGTCGTACCACGCAGTGGAAAAGCGCCGTAAAAGAGAGATGTAACTGTAATAAGCACCGTTTCTGTGTTACAATGGGGCTTAAATTCTGACTGAAACGGTTTACAAATATAGTTTCTTGTACTAAACAGTTAAGAGCCTACTATTTTTTTTTTTTAGTTTGATAATTGACAAGTAGCATTTTTTGGCCTG
>NW_015679196.1:0-207 GCF_001515625.1 Sinocyclocheilus rhinocerous
TGGTGTCGGCCAGGTGAGCGTCGCTGATGCGCGTCGAGGCTGAAAAACACACGAGACAACATGAGTGTGAGCGGCAGGACCGGAAACATCATCCACAGCGGGAAATCCGAGTCCAATAATTCACTCCTGATTTAAGATTTATAGCTGTGCACGAAGAAAAATCATTTACATTTAGCAGATGCTTTTATCCAAAGTGACTTACAAATG
>NW_015679197.1:0-207 GCF_001515625.1 Sinocyclocheilus rhinocerous
AGATCTGTTGTCTGATCCTGAATGGATGCAAGTTTGCTTTAGCTTTTCTCTTTGCTTTGTAGTGTTTTATTAAGCAGTAGGGCCCTATGAAATCTGTTTTATTTGTTCCTGTTTCAATTTTTCTGGATTCCATTTTTTTCGGTTTCATTTTTTCTAGATTCCGTTTTAATGTTTAAGTAAAATTTTAGTTACCAAAAAGCATGTCTA
>NW_015679198.1:0-207 GCF_001515625.1 Sinocyclocheilus rhinocerous
AAATTTAACTTTAAATTAAAAAAATAGATTGTCTTGATTAAAATTGATCAATGTCATGTGACTAATGTGAAAGGTCACATGACCAGATCAGTTTACTTTTTGCTTGCACACCTAGAAAAAGATGTCTTCCTCAGACTACTACAAAAAGAAGTAGGTAAAACTTCTCGGGTTACGCATGTAACCATGGTTCCCCGAGAGGGAATGAGA
>NW_015679199.1:0-207 GCF_001515625.1 Sinocyclocheilus rhinocerous
AGATTCCAAAAATCAAGTACTCATAATTAGAGTATATTACATTTTTAAAATGCTCATAATCAGATTACAGTCACTTTTTATGGATTACATTATTACATATTGTTCACACAATGGCAGTAAATCCTTCATAATTTATTGATTCTCCCCAATTCATCTTTTTTTTCTCTCTCTCTCTTTTAAAATTTCCTCTCTAAAAATCCTACTTTG
>NW_015679200.1:0-207 GCF_001515625.1 Sinocyclocheilus rhinocerous
GCAAGACTTAATATCTTATGCATCTCATTAAATATCTCTTGATTTAAAAAATTGTTTGTACTGGAAAACAAGACAAAAGTTCTGAGTAACATCATTTTTTGCAGTGCAGATGAACATGAAGATCATCTGAATATAAAATATAAAGTATGTAAAGATTTTTGGAGCATTGGCTCCTGGACGGGGCAGGTGTACCATCACTGACTGCTG
>NW_015679201.1:0-207 GCF_001515625.1 Sinocyclocheilus rhinocerous
AGATGTTTATCAGAAAATAATACCAGAGTTCCCACGGTCATAAAAACTTGGAAAAATTAGGGCATTTAAGAATTTTGATTTCTAACCATTATGTTTCAGTGACTAGAAATTGCTGTTTTTAGTAGGGATGGTTTTTCACGTTTTTGTTCGGTTTTTCACGTTTTTTTCCCCCCCATTTTGCCAATTTTTTCACCATTGCATAAATTA
>NW_015679202.1:0-206 GCF_001515625.1 Sinocyclocheilus rhinocerous
ATAATAATAATAATAATAATAATAATAATAATAATAATAATAGAGCTGTGCGCTAATAAAGTTTAAGTTTTCTTATATATCCAACTATACTATATATCCAACTATATAGATAAAGCTGTGCAATAATATACTTTGTTTTGCTATATATCCAACTATACTACTTATACAACATTATATATATATATATATATATATATAGCTGTGCG
>NW_015679203.1:0-207 GCF_001515625.1 Sinocyclocheilus rhinocerous
AGAGAAGGAGAGACGTCTCTTTCTCCTGCTGTAGGGTGTAACAGGAGTTACTGTACTATCACCTACAGCCCTGAACTGAAAGCCAGAGGAAATTGGAAAGCCCAGAGAAGCCGTGCGGTAATTAATCATGGCTCCATGAAGCCTGTCAGAATAGCGCTGCGCCGCTGATACTGCTGTCAATTACACCTCATGTGTAATTGTGTAAAA
>NW_015679204.1:0-207 GCF_001515625.1 Sinocyclocheilus rhinocerous
GTGTGTGTGTGTGTGTGTGTGTGTGTTCGTATGTTGAATGTAACCAAAGCCAGTAAGGATATGAGTTATATTTAGCAGCACCTCCTGAAGACACCCGCTCAACCCATGTGGTTAAAAATACACCCAGACTCAAGGAGAGAGGGCTCTGTGCTGCCCGCTCTCATCCCCGCTGACCTACGGCTCGCTTCAGGCCCGAAAAAAAAAAAA
>NW_015679205.1:0-207 GCF_001515625.1 Sinocyclocheilus rhinocerous
AGAGAGAGAGAGAGTTAGAGTTTGATGGAACAGGACAGGGGAAGGCAAGGATGCAAGAGGGAGAAGCTCACAGTCCAGTCAGTGAGAACAGAGAGCGGGGAATGCATAAATACCCATGTGAAGATTATGCAAATGAGGACAGATTATAGGGACATGCACAGATTATTTGAATACATTTATGCATATATATGGATAATTTAGGGATAC
>NW_015679206.1:0-207 GCF_001515625.1 Sinocyclocheilus rhinocerous
AGAGAGGGCTCCCGTTCCTGAGTTTAGCCCAGAGAGGGCTCCTGTCCCCCATCCAGCCCAGAGAGGGCTCCTGTTTCCACGTCCTGCTCAGAGAGAGACTCAGATCCTGAGTGCAGCCCTGTCGTTCCCCTGTCAGTCGCGCTTCCCATGCTGGGGGTCGCAATTTGGTGTGTGTGGGCAGTGCACACCAGCCCTGAAAGCCCGGAG
>NW_015679207.1:0-207 GCF_001515625.1 Sinocyclocheilus rhinocerous
ACTGAGCAATCATACTCTGACTATAGAGACGGGCAGATATCAACAGAACTAGCTGCCCAAAGAAGAGAGCTGCATCTGCCCATACTGTAACCATGGAGAAGTGGAGACAGAGCAACACTTCCTCACCCGCTGCCCTAACTATGAAGAAATTAGAAAGAAATTTTATCCAAAATTTGAAATACTTTTCCCTGACTTCAAAATGTTAAA
>NW_015679208.1:0-207 GCF_001515625.1 Sinocyclocheilus rhinocerous
ATATTTAGAACATTTAATTAGAAATCCAGCTCTGTTATTGAGACTGTCTCGATCATAGCACAATGTTTTTGAAGAGTCCTTCATTAGAGAGTCCTTTGAGCATTGGCCGGGTTCTGATGTACGATCTGACGTTTGGGGCATCACCTTTCTAGTGCATAGAGCATCCAGCAGTGATGAGCCTGACAGGGAAGGAGGGATTTATTAATG
>NW_015679209.1:0-207 GCF_001515625.1 Sinocyclocheilus rhinocerous
ACGTTTGAACAAATCAGATAGATATCCGATCAGCGAAAACACATGCAATGACTAGGTGTAAACAGGCCCTTAGAGGTCAATAATGTCCCTCTGGTCGTAGGGGTAGTTAATGGTTAGAGCTGCTCGAGGACTAAGGGGTCAAGAATTGACTTGTTAGTACTGGGGAGTAAGCCTCTGCTGATAGATTTCGTAACTACACCACTATGC
>NW_015679210.1:0-207 GCF_001515625.1 Sinocyclocheilus rhinocerous
TATATGTCAGTGATTTGAACTCTATTGTAATCCACATGAAACTAAATTGAGTCAATATTGATTTTATTCCATCTTGTTTCCCTTTCCTCAAACAAAGACATTACATGGCTTCAAAAGACTTGGAAAACAGAGTCTTAATGACCTTATGTTTTGTTTTGGTACTTTTATGGTTCATTTTGGAGATTGACAGCCCCAGTTCTCATTCAC
>NW_015679211.1:0-207 GCF_001515625.1 Sinocyclocheilus rhinocerous
GTAATAGGATGCGTGTAATTATGCGACAGAGTGTCCGTTAAAGACGCAACTGTATGACGTGATAGCTTGATTACTCTTCTACTACACACTCAAGTGTGTACATTTTCTTCACCAAAAGAGTGCATACTTTAAGGGCATAGTGTAGGTAGGCACATTGGGACGCAGCAAAGGTCAGAGTAAAGCCCTTTCAGCACTTAATATTGACAG
>NW_015679212.1:0-207 GCF_001515625.1 Sinocyclocheilus rhinocerous
CATGAAGATGAGTAAATGATGACAGAATGAGGATTTTATGCTGAACCTCCATTTAATGCATCATTAACATTCATAATGCCTCGTAATACACATACATAGCAACACTTGACGACTTACACAGATCTATTAATAATTATATGTGTATATTCATGATAGACCTCTGATGTTTCTGCCGGCAGTATGAAATTAAGTAACTGTGAATATCAC
>NW_015679213.1:0-207 GCF_001515625.1 Sinocyclocheilus rhinocerous
GTAATAGGATGCGTGTAATTATGCGACAGAGTGTCCATTAAAGACACAACTGTATGACGTGATAGCTTGATTACTCTTCTACTAAACACTCAAGTGTGTACTTTTTCTTCACCAAAAGAGTGCATACTTTAAGGGCATAGTGTAGGTAGGCACATTGGGACCCAGCAAAGGTCAGAGTAAAGCCCTTTCAGCACTTAATATTGACAG
>NW_015679214.1:0-207 GCF_001515625.1 Sinocyclocheilus rhinocerous
AGCAAGCATTTAAACCTCGCCAAGAGCTGGTCATGGGCTGTGATCTGACGCCAGACCAGTGAATCTGAGAGCTAAAGGAAACAGTCCAGACACGAACAGAGACACAAGCCTGGTCACAAATGGGTCAGCAAATGGGCTGTGTGTGGTTCCCCTGATCAAAGCCTGGCTCCAGGTCTCGTGTTGTGTGGTGTGTGCCGAGATTCAGGT
>NW_015679215.1:0-207 GCF_001515625.1 Sinocyclocheilus rhinocerous
AGCCAGTGGGATGACGGGCCACGGTGGAGACGAGGGAGCTAGGAGTCAAAGCGGAGCCGATGGGTCAAAGGACCGAGGTGGAGTCCAGGAGTCGGAGGCTGGAGGCGGAGACAGGTGATCCTCATGCATAGGCAGAGCGGGAGACTGGAAGTCCCGAGGTGGATCAGAGCACCCAGATGGCGCTGACTGAGGGTGAGCTGAGGGACT
>NW_015679216.1:0-207 GCF_001515625.1 Sinocyclocheilus rhinocerous
AGATTGTTCGTGCTAATATAATATTTTTTTTATTCATTTATTACACATTTTATGTAAGCATGGGCAGAAAAAACTTGTCCAGTAACGTTACTTATCAAATGTTTGAAAACATTACAATTTTTAAAAGTCTATCATTATCATTTACAATTTTTTTCAACTTTATTAATAATCAGAAATGTTTCTTGAGCAGCAGATCAGCATATTAGA
>NW_015679217.1:0-207 GCF_001515625.1 Sinocyclocheilus rhinocerous
TTGCTCATTAGACACCACCATGAGCGTATCCACCATCAAGGCCGTCACTTTACTGAAGGAGCTGTCCGTGCAGCCGGTTTTTGGATAGTTGGTGGAAAACGAAGGGTGAGCAGCATCATACACCAGTGTGTAACTTGCAGACGGCTCAGAGCTCCACTCAGCATCCAAAAAATGGCCAACCTTCCAGCAGATCGTCTCTCAACAGAC
>NW_015679218.1:0-207 GCF_001515625.1 Sinocyclocheilus rhinocerous
AACTATGTCAAACTTGTTAATTAACTAAGATAAGAAACATGCTAACCAACCAGATGCAATTAGCACATGGTCACATGAGGTCAGCCTTGCAAGAGTTGTAATCATTGTACTAAGAATTAAGACTGCCGAAAACCTCATTTAAGAGCATGAGGAACCATAATAATTTTGGCTGATAAGCAACCACAGATTGCAGCTGCTAGCAGTAGC
>NW_015679219.1:0-207 GCF_001515625.1 Sinocyclocheilus rhinocerous
AGCCGTCGAGCCTTATCCGTCGCAGTTTGACCCAAACGCAAACCACGGGTATTATATGATACGACTCTCATTATATGTCGATTTTAATCTACTGGGTGGTGTACCCCTACAAGCGCATTCGTCTTAACATCTTCAATAGCACCCTTTGATTTACGCACTTCATAGAAGCGCCGCACAAACGCACCTTCTGGCCACAAGTCCGGGTCG
>NW_015679220.1:0-207 GCF_001515625.1 Sinocyclocheilus rhinocerous
AAGGTTTGTCTTGCTTTTCTAGTTGAAGCCACATTTCTATGAATTCCTTTGAAAGCTCAATGCAATTCCTCACACATTATTCTTACATTTTCATTTTCTGAATTGCTGAATGATGAACAACCTGCAAAAAAGTTCATGAACGACGGTGTTTGCATGTGCAACAATTTCCACAAAACACTATAGGCTTTGCTCTCTTTGTGTCTCATA
>NW_015679221.1:0-207 GCF_001515625.1 Sinocyclocheilus rhinocerous
AGCTACGGTGGAAGAAGCAACAGTGAGTCAATCGGACCTCCAGAGATTGAATCCAAAGGGATTAAATGAGTCCAAGAAAGGCAGTTTGAAGCCCTTAGGAGTGGTGGCGAGCAATTAAACAGTGACTGATAGAGATGCGGGCATGAGAGGCACATGTACATGGCAGATACTGAGTAATGTCCTGACTTTAGATGAGTTTGTGCTGGT
>NW_015679222.1:0-207 GCF_001515625.1 Sinocyclocheilus rhinocerous
TTTTTTTTTTTTTTTTGGTGGGTTAGGGTGAGGAAGAGGTAGATGGCTAACAGCAGACTGAGATTGAGCTTGGTGGCAAACAAGTGATCTAGATGAATCTGCAAATTGGTAATTAGAAGCTTGTAATTAAATGCACTTGGTGCATTAAATAATGCAAACACCGCTTCCTGAGCTCTTGCCAGTGTTTGCTGATTCCTGAGCTCACCT
>NW_015679223.1:0-207 GCF_001515625.1 Sinocyclocheilus rhinocerous
AGCCCGCTCCAGTGTCGGCTCCAGCCCCTGAGCCCGCTCCAGTGTTGGCTCCAGCCCCTGAGTCTGCTCCAGTGTGGGCTCCAGTTCCCAAGTTAAGCCCAGAGAGGGCTCCTGCACCTACGCCCAGCCCAGAGAGGGCTCCTGTTCCCCAGTCCAGACCAAAGAGGGCTCCTGTTCCCACGTCCAGCCCAGAGAGGGCTCCTGTTC
>NW_015679224.1:0-207 GCF_001515625.1 Sinocyclocheilus rhinocerous
ACTTCATATGGACTGATATATTCTGCCTGACAGTGCACTCACAAAACTTTTTATTCATATCAATGTTTAAAAATTTCAGCGCATTTATCATCTTTGGAATGAACTCATAAAAGCAGTCCTGCGTGAAAATATACATGAAGAGACAATGCATTCAACATTTCGTAATGCACAACATCTGTAATCTAATGTGTTTGCCACGTTCTCATC
>NW_015679225.1:0-207 GCF_001515625.1 Sinocyclocheilus rhinocerous
ACTTCATATGGACTGATATATTCTGCCTGACAGTGCACTCACAAAGCTTTTTATTCATATCAATGTTTAAAAATTTCAGCGCATTTATCATCTTTGGAATGAACTCATAAAAGCAGTCCTGCATGAAAATATACATGAAGAGACAATGCATTCAGCATTTCATAATGCACAACATCTGTAATCTAATGTGTTTGCCACGTTCTCATC
>NW_015679226.1:0-207 GCF_001515625.1 Sinocyclocheilus rhinocerous
CAAACTCATCTACATCTTGGATGGCCTGAGGGTGAGAAAATGTTCCTTTAATGTGTAAACTATTCCTTTAATGACTTCAGTGTTTGACACAAAGACTTGATGTAGACTTGCAGCGTGATGTAAATTAATTTTAGTATTGTTCATTTCGAGGGGTGAGAACCAGACATTTCACCAACTTTACAGGAGGGCCAAAACAAAAACCAACAG
>NW_015679227.1:0-207 GCF_001515625.1 Sinocyclocheilus rhinocerous
TATTTTTTATAGTTCATTAGAAATTCAAAGTCAAGCAGATTTGATAAAAAAAATATGCATATTAGCTCAATTATGGATAAATGCAGTTTTTTAGACAAAGTAAAGATGATTCCACAGTTCACTCATGTTATATGTTTTCCCCTAAAACAGATCCTACATCGTCTGTTGGTTTGTGTTTCAGGTGTTTCTGCTGTTGAACGAGATAAA
>NW_015679228.1:0-207 GCF_001515625.1 Sinocyclocheilus rhinocerous
AGCTGTGTAAATAATCATTTTTACAGTCGTTTTAGTTTTTGGGGGGTTTTTTGCATTGCGTTGCTATTTTACTTTTTTTTTCAATTTCCACAAAGGCTAATAAGTGATTTTTTCATACTAAAATGTATTGGTCTGGGAACCCTGCCGATTATTATTATTATAATTTGCTTTACCACTTTAAAATGGCTTTTTGGTTGCTTTTAGTCA
>NW_015679229.1:0-207 GCF_001515625.1 Sinocyclocheilus rhinocerous
AGCTGTGTAAATAATCATTTTTACAGTCGTTTTAGTTTTTGGGGGTTTTTTTGCATTGCGTTGCTATTTTACTTTTTTTTTCAATTTCCACAAAGGCTAGTAAGTGATTTTTTCATACTAAAATGTATTGGTCTGGGAACCCTGCCGATTATTATTATTATTATTTGCTTTACCACTTTAAAATGGCTTTTTGGTTGCTTTTAGTCA
>NW_015679230.1:0-207 GCF_001515625.1 Sinocyclocheilus rhinocerous
AGTAATGATCTTCGTGCAGATATAACTGTACCGTCTTGTGATGTATCTCATCGTTATTTTTATATACCTCCAATTTACCCGAGCACGATCGGTGAAAGATGACTATTTTCAGATCTAGAAGTTCTTCAAATTTAAAAACTTCATGAAACGCAATTTTATCTCGTGGATTGTAACCCAGATCTGTATGTATGTTTTTGGCTATTCTCA
>NW_015679231.1:0-207 GCF_001515625.1 Sinocyclocheilus rhinocerous
AGTCACTTAAGTGGCCTTTTATTTCACTAATGTTATATTATCTTCAAGTACAGTATTTAAAAGTATACTTTTATGGTTTGAAGTGCACATTCAATAGAATTAAGTGCACCTCTTTTTCACAAGAGATTGAGAATACTAATAACCAGACGTAATTCTTAACTCTGTGCTATTTTTATAATGAAGCTGATGAGTGAGAATAAGAGTTGA
>NW_015679232.1:0-207 GCF_001515625.1 Sinocyclocheilus rhinocerous
TGCTGATGTGAGAGTGCAAATGCAGTGAGCACTCAGTGGTCCATCTATCGTTATGCTAATTTGGCCACTCTTTAACTAACGGCGAGTCTAAAATCCATCCGAGACACCTGCATCTGCGTCTTATGCTACAGTCGATCACTACCTGCGCTTCTTTTGCGACAGGTAAACGCTGGGCTCGTGGTGTCTTTCAGCTAAAACTAAGTGCTA
>NW_015679233.1:0-207 GCF_001515625.1 Sinocyclocheilus rhinocerous
TGTGAGAACATGATGTATGGCATAAAAGTGCCATGGTTTGTCGGATGTAGCAACAGTAACTAAGGGGGGCAGGTCTTTGCGAAAGGTCAATTTAGAGTAAGGGGAGGTTGCTGGCTCAGGTTCTGAGATAACATTAACATCTTTCTTATAGTAGAAAATGACATCTGGAGTTTGTGCTAAAGTGCAGGGTCAGAATTAAAGGGGTCA
>NW_015679234.1:0-207 GCF_001515625.1 Sinocyclocheilus rhinocerous
AGTTATTTAGTGATCACAGTTATGTAGGCTGCCTCTTAATTGTCACGGTTAAAATCTGTCGGCTTGTGTAGTAATGACAAAATAAAGAAACAATTCTAGTAATTTATTCAAAATCAAATGAAATGCACTGTGTTTTTTACAGTGTGAAATCTGGAAAATAAGAATAAAACTGGGTTCTTCTTTCTTCCACAGTTACAGATATCATGG
>NW_015679235.1:0-207 GCF_001515625.1 Sinocyclocheilus rhinocerous
ACTGCTATTATTGGCTAACAGTTGTGTATGTTTGCCGGCCTACATCATTCATAGATGAGTGCTGTGATTTAGTTTAAAAACACATAAATGCTCAGTACATATCAAACGATCAGTTTAACAGACAAAACAATAGTGATCACGTAAAAAAAAACATTTATTACTGTTGGATCCAATAGAGTTGTCATTATTACATCCAACAACAAAACA
>NW_015679236.1:0-207 GCF_001515625.1 Sinocyclocheilus rhinocerous
AGTTCGCGCCAGCGCACCTAGGAAAAGCACACGAGAGAGTCATTTTGAAACAAAGACAAATAAAATTATGACTTAAAACACAATACTTACTATACTGAGATGAAAATCTCTGTTCTGAGACAGTCAGACAGTATTATACAGCTTAGAATGTGCGCAAAGAGCGCTCCGTCTACAATCACTAAAAGCTGTCACTCACTTCAATTCATT
>NW_015679237.1:0-207 GCF_001515625.1 Sinocyclocheilus rhinocerous
CTAAAGGGAAAGTGCCCAAGCAATGTTGCTCAAAAAGAGTTGCCCGGCAAAATTGCTCAAAAAGTTGCCTCATGTATCATCAGCCTTAGTCTCCACAGAGAGAGCGAGCGATATCAGGACATCAGAGTCAGTCGTGAGAAAACCACACTCCTACAATCGCCATACATCAACAAAACTATAGCTCACGCTAGAGCTCCATGAGACAAG
>NW_015679238.1:0-207 GCF_001515625.1 Sinocyclocheilus rhinocerous
AGTTGTGCTTTTCATTTCATACCTCTCTGTTGTACTTGTCAGATGAAAATAATGTTGTTTAAAAAATATCTGATGGAGTGCAACAGTCAAATCTGAAATTTGCTTCATTACTCTGCTACAAAGACTTAGAACTGTTTAAACCAAGTCAGGCTTGGAGACCAGCTTAGACCAGCAAACCATTTTAAGCTGGTTTGAGCTTTTAGTTTG
>NW_015679239.1:0-207 GCF_001515625.1 Sinocyclocheilus rhinocerous
ATATGGCACTTATGATACAAGTTTAATGACATTTCAATGCTTCAAACCAGTGCTTTAGGAGCCATATTTGATTTGAGAGCTGTTGAGTGAACACTATGGGCAAATAATGACATACATTTCAGTCTTTTTGCAAATGAAGCTGTTTTATGACTTGAAATATTATATGATGCTTGTATAAAGCTGTGTTGAGTGATTGACAACCTTGTT
>NW_015679240.1:0-207 GCF_001515625.1 Sinocyclocheilus rhinocerous
AGTTGCTAGGGTAGTCTGAAAAGTTGCTAAATTTGGCAACAAAATTGCTAAGTTGGCAACACTGTAAATCCGCTTTGAAGCAATCACATACAGGGTGGGTTTCCCCCTTCTGGTCTATGTATCCCATAAATTATGTTTATCCTCAGTGGGGATAAAAATATAAAAATATCCCCCCGGGTGATGCTACTCCACCAACCACCAACAGAG
>NW_015679241.1:0-207 GCF_001515625.1 Sinocyclocheilus rhinocerous
ACACACACACACACACACACACACACTCACACTCACTCACACACTTATACACACACTCACACACACACACACATACACACAACGTGGTAGTCCTGCAATTCTACACAAGATTCTCTTCCACTCTTCAACTGATTCTGGTGGCCACAGAGAATCTGCTCAGATTAGGTTGAACTCTTTGTCCTGCCTCTGTCATTCCACACACAAGAA
>NW_015679242.1:0-207 GCF_001515625.1 Sinocyclocheilus rhinocerous
ATCTATCTATCTATCCATCCATCCATCCATCCATCTATCTATCTAATCTAAAATAAAGTCTCTTACACTTCCAAAAGAGCTGAACAGAAGATGAAAACAGGCAGATGAAGGAGCCCAGTGAGTAGTCCGACATGAGGTAATAAATATATATAGAGAGGGGTAATATATATATGTGTGTGTGTGTGTGTGTGTGCGCGCGTTTTTGTG
>NW_015679243.1:0-207 GCF_001515625.1 Sinocyclocheilus rhinocerous
AGTGTTAAAATTTGTTGTGCCTGGTTTATCTACCCTTTCGCCTATCTCTTATAGGGAGTTGGTAGATGCACAGCAGAAAGACCCTGAGATGCAGAGATTGTTTGATGCTGTTATTCCGTTTCAGGAGGTAAGAAGTGCTGTTAGTGGATATTTTATCCAAGCTGAGATGCTTCTAAGGAAGTACGTCTCTTGTAAAAAGGATTTGTT
>NW_015679244.1:0-207 GCF_001515625.1 Sinocyclocheilus rhinocerous
AAACGTATGCATTTGGCATAACCCTAACTTTTATCCAAAGCGACTTGCATTGCCTTCAGTGTTTATATATTAGCAGCCAGGGTTATCATAGTTAACTAAAACCATAAACATTTTTGTTTCTTGAAATAAAATAAATGTTAACAAAAAACAAAAAACGTAAACTTATTTTATTTCAACTTGTCGCCATGGCAACATTTCTCATTTTCC
>NW_015679245.1:0-207 GCF_001515625.1 Sinocyclocheilus rhinocerous
CAAATGTTTGTAAGAGATGAACAATCTTTATGGTTTAGTATTCCTTTTCATCTTTTCCAAAGAGTTGGAGGAATTTCTTTTCTTTTAAGATGTGACTTTGACCCATTTAGGTTATCTGATTTTCATGTGCAGGTGTTATTATATTGGAAAATGTTGTACAAACATAATTTTACTCCACATTATGTTATAATTTGGAATAACAGGTGT
>NW_015679246.1:0-207 GCF_001515625.1 Sinocyclocheilus rhinocerous
AGGAAGGATCTCTGCGTGGGGGCTTAGATATAATACTGTCTAATGTTCTCAAAGGAATACAACTTGACGGATGATAGACAAATAGGCTATAACTGAGAATATTTTAGAAGGATTATACTGTTTTATACTTTAAATTGTCCTTTTCAGGGATGCATTTGGGGATAAAGCGATGTTAACTGACAAAACATTTGGGAAAGAGTAATTGTA
>NW_015679247.1:0-207 GCF_001515625.1 Sinocyclocheilus rhinocerous
TTTTAAGACCTTTTAAATAGCGCTTTATACATCTATTATTTATATCTATTGTTATATATATGGAGAGGAAATTATGATCAATTAAATGTATTATCACTTTTTCATATTATAAATACAGTGCGTGCATAATTATTAGGCAAGTTGATATTCTCATCATATTTGTTTTCCCAAGCACATTTTACCAATTCCAAACCACACCAATCTTAA
>NW_015679248.1:0-206 GCF_001515625.1 Sinocyclocheilus rhinocerous
TTTAAGGGGGTCTGAATACTTTCCGTACCCACTGTATATCTTCAAGAACCTTTTTCCACAATAAAGAATATTTTGTGCAATTGAATAATTTCATGGATGTTAAAGGTTCTTCATGGAACCATTAAAGCACCTTTATTTTGAAGAGTGTACGTAGGGATGCCAGTAATGGCTAATGAATGTGCTAAACTTCAGTTAGATTCATTAAA
>NW_015679249.1:0-207 GCF_001515625.1 Sinocyclocheilus rhinocerous
AGTTACACTGCGTTATTGAAAGGCTTCAGTATTCGGAGAAAAAGGTTTTCCCCAAAGCGTCTTAGTAGACGCAGTACTCGTTCCATATCTCAGGGAACTGAAGTTATGTTAGTAACCGAGTATGTTTTTTTAAATAAAAAAGAAGATAAATAGATAAAGTAAAATTAAAATAAAATAGAAAGTGCTAGAGTTAGAGGGTCAAATAAA
>NW_015679250.1:0-207 GCF_001515625.1 Sinocyclocheilus rhinocerous
AGGATATGTAATAAAGACCAGACAGGCTCTGAGGTAGATCGCGCCATTAATATCACACCAATTAACTTGTAAAAGAGAAAAAAAGAAAAATCTAAAAGATGTTTCATCGCATCGGTGTAATATAGCCTACCCCTGGTGTGTTAAGTAAACTGTTGAAGATGCGTGGGTAACTACGCCTGATGAATTTGCTTGGAGAGATTTTGTAGA
>NW_015679251.1:0-207 GCF_001515625.1 Sinocyclocheilus rhinocerous
AGTTAATCCCTCCCCAAATGCACTTCATTGGTTGAGTCAATGTTGTTTTGTCCAGTCCAGCTGGTTCATTCTAACAAATCAGTATCCTTCAGTGCTGCTAGTGGTGCATAGTTTACACACACTATTTTTAATTGCTGCTGAAAGGGAACTGGGAAACATAGGATTTATTAAAGGGGTCATATGATGCTATTTTAAAGATCATTATTT
>NW_015679252.1:0-207 GCF_001515625.1 Sinocyclocheilus rhinocerous
AGGAGATCTTCAAACTGAGACTCGGCCATCTCAAAAAGGTCAGTGTCTCCTGTATGATTTAGATCTCCATGCATTTCAGAACATGTAAAAACAATTAAAAAAAAAAATTTCTGCAGAAGTATTCCAAAGAACAGCATATACTTTTGTAACATTATGAATGTGTTTACTGTTACTTTTGATCAATTTAATGTGTCTTTGCTTAATAAA
>NW_015679253.1:0-207 GCF_001515625.1 Sinocyclocheilus rhinocerous
AGGTTTTCTATGGGATTCAGGTCAGGAGAAAGTCCAGGCCATTCCATTTGAGGTACCCCAGCCTTCAGCAGCCGCTCCCTGATAATGCGACCTCGATGAGCTGGGGCATTGTCGTCCAATCGCGATTGCATCCAAAATAAAAGATTTGTTTACATAATATACGTGTGTGTACTGTGTACATTCATTATGTATATATAAATACACACA
>NW_015679254.1:0-207 GCF_001515625.1 Sinocyclocheilus rhinocerous
AGGTGGCCAATTAGACCCATCTCTTTAAATCAGGTTGCCGTGGTGATGTGGTGTCATTTACACAAAGGGCACAGCAGATGCTGGTGAGAAGCACTGCCACACCTCAGCCAATTACAGCAGGGGCATGAGGGGGGGAAAAAAGTGACTGAAGCTCCTGACTGTGACACCTTCATTATAGAGTGTCTTTCTCACACACACACACACACA
>NW_015679255.1:0-207 GCF_001515625.1 Sinocyclocheilus rhinocerous
AGGTTCATGTATTGTTGACATAATATTAATGCATTTGCTGCATCGAAACGTGCTTAAAATCACTCATAATACATCCTAGCAACCATTCAAACACCCTAGCAACTAAACAGCATAGCAACATTCTTAAATCATCATAATACCTTAGCAACTATTCAAAACACCCTCTAAAAAATATTGTTTGGACGCAACAAAAAAAATTTACGCAAC
>NW_015679256.1:0-207 GCF_001515625.1 Sinocyclocheilus rhinocerous
TCATGGAACTGAGAAACCAAAATTCCCTTGATCTTTTGACATAAATAGGTCATTGTACAATAAAAACATCCTAAGTTTTAGAACTCAAAAACTTTCTCTTTAGTCTAAAAACAGCTTATAATGAAGGCAGTCTGCCAAAATGACAGCTTTTGGAATGTTCTGTACTATGAGGTAATAGTGTGGATAAGCACCGCCTCTGCAGAAAAA
>NW_015679257.1:0-207 GCF_001515625.1 Sinocyclocheilus rhinocerous
AGGTGGTGATTGCATGTAAAATGTACAAGGCTCAGTTGAGCAAGCACAGAGATGCATATGGCACATGCACACTTGTAGACCCTTCCATTTGATTATTTGTTTTTTTTGTGCTTAGTATTTTCTTTGTCCACTTTTGCTCTATATTGTCGGTGTAAAACAAGATGATCATGTCGTCAAGTGTGATTTGAGAATGTTCCAAAAATCATC
>NW_015679258.1:0-207 GCF_001515625.1 Sinocyclocheilus rhinocerous
AGGGATAATATTTTCCTCCTCAAACTGATTTTCAGGGGCATTTTATCTTTATGTAAGCATTAACCATATAAAAACACACAGTGTGCTTCCCATTTATGTAAATGTATATTAACAGGATGAGTGAATTGAAATAAATTGTGAACAATAATTTCTGTTATCTACAAAAACAAATCAACATCAAATAGTTGTAGTCAAATAGCAAGTACA
>NW_015679259.1:0-207 GCF_001515625.1 Sinocyclocheilus rhinocerous
GCAGTTTCAGAAATGTATAATATGTTTGTCAAGGTTAGTTCATAAATATTTTTGCATTAAAAAAAGGTGCATAAGCAGAATAGAGTGCAATACTATGCTAAATACTTCATGTACTCCTCCTGGCCACATGTCAAGCAGTGGTAATGTTACCAACATTCTGAAAAATAATACTGCATTATTATCAGTGTTGGGGAGTAACTAGTTACA
>NW_015679260.1:0-207 GCF_001515625.1 Sinocyclocheilus rhinocerous
GTGATTCAGTCAAGGACAGTAAGTGATTTTCTTTCTGATGTTTGAGTTACATTATTGACACAAATGGCAACAGCAGCTATATGAGGCTGCTTTAGAGGAATAGTTCACCCAAAAATGAAAATTGTGTTGTTGTTCTAAACCTGTATGAGATTCCTTCTGCTATTGAATGCAAAATAATATATTTGGAACAATACTGGTAATCAGACA
>NW_015679261.1:0-207 GCF_001515625.1 Sinocyclocheilus rhinocerous
AACAGACCAGTTTCACTTCTGCTGTAGTCAAGCAGCACACAGACAGACCTATCATTACATTAATAGGAGAGGGTGAAAATATATAATAAAAATCATAACAAATCCATAATCACATAAGGAATCAGTCATTCTGACATTAATTGTGTAAAGGCCAGTTCACACTGTTGTGGCAAAAACAATTATTTAACAAATAGCATCACAGTGTAA
>NW_015679262.1:0-207 GCF_001515625.1 Sinocyclocheilus rhinocerous
CAAAAAAAAAAAAAAAAAATCACAATGTAATGCCCATTAAATGGAAAACCTGAACTTCCTAAGGTTTTTTTTTTTAAACTCTGGAAACAGAAATATCTGACAGCACTGAAACGCTTCTCCTCCATTATTAAGAAAGTGTTGCAGGAATGTTATACTGTGCCTGCAGCAATGATGAGGAGGTAAGAATAGTTGACACACTTTTGCAAA
>NW_015679263.1:0-207 GCF_001515625.1 Sinocyclocheilus rhinocerous
AGGGTCAGAAAAACTGCCATCATTTTGAGGCAGTTGAAATGTAGGTGTTGCTCCAGTCTGGTCCAGGAGACGAACGCCGGTCTGCCCTCGCACAGTGCTCCCCATCCTGAGTTGGAGGCATCTGTCGCGACCACTTTAGTTCTGAAGGTCAGTCCCTATTGGATGCCTGTCTGATACAGGTGAGAGCCCTTCCAAGTAACCACAGCT
>NW_015679264.1:0-207 GCF_001515625.1 Sinocyclocheilus rhinocerous
CAAAAGTAGTCCTTGTATTTATGAACTAACTGTGGAAAATATTAACAGATAGTATTGATCATAATTCCTAGACGTAAAAAATCACATAGAATATCACAAAATGTCTTCACTGAAAACAAACAGTGATGTTAAGATTTAAAATAAAACAATTAAATACAACAAACAATGAAATATAAAATGGTTTTAATTACCTTGTGATGAGCTCAA
>NW_015679265.1:0-207 GCF_001515625.1 Sinocyclocheilus rhinocerous
ATTGGACAAAAGAAAAGAACTACTCATTGAAATTCCAACAAAATTTATTAAGGACACACACTAACTGTTCAAATGTTAGGGGTCAGTAAGATTTTTTTTGTATATTTTTGAAAGAATCTCTTATGCTCACCAAGTCTGCATTTATTTGGTCAGTAATACAGTAAAAAAAGGAATAATGTATTACAATAACTTTTCTATTTGTAATAT
>NW_015679266.1:0-207 GCF_001515625.1 Sinocyclocheilus rhinocerous
AGCTGAACCCAAAAAACATTTTACAAATCTTATGCAAGTACTAGAACAATTTAATGAATATGCTGGATATAAATTAAATGTAACAAAAACCCAAATTCTTATGTTTAATTGTAAACCAAACATGGAACTTAAACAAAACTATGACATTAATTGGGATGCAAAATGTCTAAAATACCTAGGTGTAAATATAACTAAAGATTTAACTAA
>NW_015679267.1:0-207 GCF_001515625.1 Sinocyclocheilus rhinocerous
CAAATAGCTGACACTGTCTCCCGTTCTGCTTTCCAGGAATTCAGGTTGCTGGTGCCGATTTTCCCGTAAGCCACCCACAAAAAAAATTAATAAATAAATTCTGCACGTCAGTCACGGACAACCCACCCGCCCAGACGCTAGACAGCCAATAACTCTAGATACCTTAACCAAATGCATTTCCACCCTCCACAGAGGCTACCACTCCAT
>NW_015679268.1:0-207 GCF_001515625.1 Sinocyclocheilus rhinocerous
ACCAGTAAAGGCGATTTTAGCTGAAACCGTGGTCCTTGGTGATGCATAAAATGCAAGTCAATGGGTACCGTCACTTTGAGAGTCAAAAAAAACAAAAAAACATTTACAGGCAAGACAAAATGAATACCCTGTTTTAGTTAAAAATTAAAATTTGCAGGCCATCCAAGATGTAGGTGACTTTTTTATCTTCAGTAGAACAGTGAAGAC
>NW_015679269.1:0-207 GCF_001515625.1 Sinocyclocheilus rhinocerous
ACATTACCAGTGCCTGGGGCTGATTACTTCTGTATAATTTCACCCTGAACCTGTGTAGGTGGTTGGTAGGTGTGTTAAAATTTGTTGATTTCTTACACCATTGACTTTTTTCTGATCAAATCAAATGGAAAATTTGTGTTTTGATTGCTGCAGTGATGGTCACTGATGTTAGTGTGCCTCCACTAGGCTTCCTAACCCTCATGTGTA
>NW_015679270.1:0-207 GCF_001515625.1 Sinocyclocheilus rhinocerous
AGATGGAGAGGATATGCATGAACTTGATGAAGAGGAGATGTGGCATGCTGACTTCAATCAGAAGAGAGGAGTAGTAACATTGCCTGAATTTACAAATCCTTTGGAATTTCCTCATTTTTATGAAACAAGTGTTATTGAAATGACAGGATGCAAAAGTGATGTAGCATTTTTGACTAAAATTTTCAAGAGCCCACCACCAGAAATGGG
>NW_015679271.1:0-207 GCF_001515625.1 Sinocyclocheilus rhinocerous
CAACACTGGTTATATATGTCTTAACAAAGTGGATAAAACAGTAAAACACACCATTTCTTTTTTTTTGTGTGATTTTTTATTAAGTTTTAAAACACCATTTCTAAAGATGGAAATCACATTAGTTAATTTTTTCACAATATCACAACTAAGGGAACATGGGGTGAATTCTAAATCATTATACCACTTTGAGCAGATGTTGCTGTGTTT
>NW_015679272.1:0-207 GCF_001515625.1 Sinocyclocheilus rhinocerous
CAAACTGAATCACTGAAAGAAAGAGAAACAAGAACAGAAAAAAAGTGACGAGACGAGCAGAAACACAAGAACTACAACTGACTCCTTGCTTTAGGAGCTTAAAGCTGCATTATCATACCGACATCAAGAATCAGCGTATGAATCTCAACCAACAATGGTGAAAATCAACATATTCAGATATTCGGATCATCTGTGAACATCACAAAA
>NW_015679273.1:0-207 GCF_001515625.1 Sinocyclocheilus rhinocerous
CAACCAAGTGAGGGGATGCTCCAAAACATATTAAGCACTGCAACAGTCATCCATGCAATGTATCTGTATTTTTACATACAAATTGTGTCAATTCCTTTTTTTTTTCTGGTCTATTGCGGACCTGGGATCAGTTTTTGTTTTACCTATGCTTACAATGTAAAAAACAACAACAACAACAACAAAAGTCAGTTAAGTCAAAGTCTAAGT
>NW_015679274.1:0-207 GCF_001515625.1 Sinocyclocheilus rhinocerous
CAATAAAAAAAAAAAAAATCAACTCTTGAAATTAATGTTAACTGAAATAAAATCAACAACAACAAAAAAAACTTGGCAAAAAAAATAGTTGCCAACATTTTTTCATTTAGTTTGACTTGATGTACTAACATTTAATTCAATAAAAGCTATACAGACATTAAAAAATGCAACAAAACCACAACAAAATGACTGACTCTTTAAAATTAA
>NW_015679275.1:0-207 GCF_001515625.1 Sinocyclocheilus rhinocerous
CAAATTCCTCGTATGTGTAAACATACCTGACAATAAAGCTCATTCATTCTGATCTGTTAAGGGTCTACATTTGTCTGTGTGTACTCACAATAACCACAAAACATTGTGTGCTGTAAAATAATGAAACCAAACAGGATACTATTTTTGCCGTCTCGGTCCCTGGGAACTTGAGCACGTCAAAAATGAACCGAAACTCCGTTGCCTCAC
>NW_015679276.1:0-207 GCF_001515625.1 Sinocyclocheilus rhinocerous
AGCACTGATGTCCCAGTTTCGCTATGACTTCTGTATTTATACTGTTTATTTTTTTCCAATAAAGAATAACACTGACTACATGCAAACTATCATTCCTAAGCACAGGGAGAATCCCATTATCTCATTTGACTCATCTGTTTCCTACTCTATAGGGTGTCACGATTATCCTTCACTCTTTTGAGTCTAAATCAAAAACAGATGAACAGA
>NW_015679277.1:0-206 GCF_001515625.1 Sinocyclocheilus rhinocerous
GAAAGGAAAAATTGAAATCGCATCATATGACCCCTTTAAAGGATGTTCCAGAAATGTTGTTCTAAGAACATTTTCTCCCAACATAAAAAAAAAAAAAAAACTTCTACAAACAGTGTATAAATAGCGTTTTTGTGATAACCTTTAGACAAAATTATTAAAGACCAGATAACATTGAACAAACATTCTATTAACATTACTGGAGGAAC
>NW_015679278.1:0-207 GCF_001515625.1 Sinocyclocheilus rhinocerous
CAATATCAATCAAAATAATTTGTTTTTCATTCATAAAGTAAATTACACTTAATCTGTATATTTTCTTACATAAGCCATATTTATTTATTTAGGCTTTTTACAATTTAACTTCACCATAAACAAAAGCTAAATTAGCTACACTATGAAAGTAGATTTTTCACTTAAGATAAAATTAAAAACATTTTGTTCAATGTTTATTAAACATTT
>NW_015679279.1:0-207 GCF_001515625.1 Sinocyclocheilus rhinocerous
TCAATATATTATAAAGTGAATTTATTATCTAAATCCTATTTTTTTAACACTTAGCATCCAAAAGTTCCAACCAATAAATAAGACCTTTTTGTATATATTCGTTGTTTCCTGTTATACATTTTTTTTATCAGCAATTTAATTATTTAACATAGGGCATATACGTACCTCTATTATATTCCACTTTCTAAACTGCATTAGTCTCCTAAA
>NW_015679280.1:0-207 GCF_001515625.1 Sinocyclocheilus rhinocerous
TTACAGATAAACATTAACCCACCCCTAAAACAAAGCATTTTTCATTTCTGAAGGAAAAAAACAACAACAAAACAACACGCATCTACTTTTAGGGATGCCAGTCAATTAAAGTATTTAATTGTGATTAATTGCACACATTTTTTTTATCATTTATTATTTCCTAAAAATGCACCAAAAGAACTAAAAAATCCAAACACTAAAAAAATA
>NW_015679281.1:0-207 GCF_001515625.1 Sinocyclocheilus rhinocerous
AATGGAGAAAGACTTCGGGGTCAAACAAGAGGTCAACCTGGATGACCTCAAACAAACTTCCACTAACAATCTCACAAATGTTTTTTCACAGTTTATATTCATAAAAAAAAATCGACTTATCTCTGTAAAGTGACTGTTTACAGCTGAAAGTATATGTGTGAGTCTATTAAAGCTCTATATGTGAACTCCAAGGTCAGGCAGATAGCG
>NW_015679282.1:0-207 GCF_001515625.1 Sinocyclocheilus rhinocerous
TCCTCACGGACACATGTGTTGATGACTAGGGTTGGGTATCAAGAACCGGGTCTTCGATAAGACACGAGCATTTCGATTCCACTTAACAATTCCTGCGTTTGCATTTTAATGTGATTTTAAACCATTTAGGCACAAGACTGGGAAGAACATGCACACTTTTTTAATTTATTTAAATTTAATTTACATAAATTAAATTACTTTTGTATG
>NW_015679283.1:0-207 GCF_001515625.1 Sinocyclocheilus rhinocerous
ACAACAGCATTATGAATTTATATATGATTAATTACATGTTGATTACGTGTTTAAAAAAAAAAACTATTAAGAAAATATTAAACGTACAAGGATGTCTTACAAGGATATCTGCTAAACAATTTAACCTATTGAACCTATTTTTGTCAGCATGATCTAGAGCTTATGTGTGCTGTAACGAGGAGTCAGCTGAGTTAGGATCCATGTGTG
>NW_015679284.1:0-207 GCF_001515625.1 Sinocyclocheilus rhinocerous
TCACAATAAGGTTTTATATCACATGAATGTCTCAAAAATGATGCATCAATTGAAGATCCATTCATTTTTTTGATCACAGCCCGCCTCCGCAGGCAGCATCCACACCTCCATCCTCTCTCTCCCGCTCTCTCTCCGCACGTTCATCTCGCCTCTGACTTTCTCCAAACATCGACCCAATGAAGGAGCCCGACGCCATCAAACTCTTCA
>NW_015679285.1:0-207 GCF_001515625.1 Sinocyclocheilus rhinocerous
CAATGATTGATTATGGGAGAAGCACCTCCTAGCTTTCCAGGACTTTGTGGCGCAATGGTAGCGCATCTGACTCCAAATCAGATGGTTGTGTGTTGAAAACACGTTTTGGTCATGCGATCTCTTTTTGATCTCCTGAGTGTGAAGTCTAACCTCAAGCATTTACCTTCAGCATTATACAATGATTGGTTTACATAGTGTATAAAAGTG
>NW_015679286.1:0-207 GCF_001515625.1 Sinocyclocheilus rhinocerous
AGTGCTGCCAGCATTGCTGCAGAGGTTGAAGGGGTGGGGGGTCAAGCCTGTCAGTGCTCACACCATACGCCGCACACTGCATCAAATTGGTTTGCATGGCCGTCGTCCCAGAAGGAAGCCTCTTCTAAAGAGGATGCACAAGAAAGCCCGCAAACAGTTTGCTCAAGCAGACTAAGGACATGGATTACTGGAACCATGTCCTGTGGT
>NW_015679287.1:0-207 GCF_001515625.1 Sinocyclocheilus rhinocerous
TCTCCTCCAGACTCAGCTCACACATCTCCATATCATCCTTACCTACCAACACAAAAACAGACGTCACACATTTGGAACAAATCTAGAAATGAAGCAACATACTGGCTAATATTATCTATTTACTGTATACTTGCCAGTATTCAAACAGCTACAATGTAAAATGTCTTGGTATGTAACCCTCGTTCCCTGAAGGAGGGAAAGGAGACG
>NW_015679288.1:0-207 GCF_001515625.1 Sinocyclocheilus rhinocerous
CCTGGACCACAAAACCAATTATAAGGGTCAATTTTTTGAAACTGGGATTTGTACATCATCCGAAAGCTAAATAAATAAGCTTTCCATTGCTGTATGGTTTGTTTGGACAGGGCAATATTTGTCTGAGATACAACTATTTGAAAATCTGGAATCGGGGTGCACAAAAATCTAAATATTGAGAAAATTGCATTTAAAGTTGTCCAAATG
>NW_015679289.1:0-207 GCF_001515625.1 Sinocyclocheilus rhinocerous
CAATGACTGTATGATTTTGAGATCCATCTTTTCACACCGAGGACATCTGAGGGACTCATACACAACTATTACAGAAGTTTCAAACACTCACTGATGCTCCAGAAGGAAAAACAGTGCATTAAGAGAAAACTTTTGAACAGAATGAAAATGTGTACATTTTCTTATTTTGCCTAAATATCTTTTTTTTTTTTTTTTCCATTTAGTCAG
>NW_015679290.1:0-207 GCF_001515625.1 Sinocyclocheilus rhinocerous
AGGTAATATAAGGATATTTTGGCAAAACTTTTCAAGATGCAGGGCCGGGTCACAGAGTTTTCATTTTGCAAGGACCTGTTCTGGGCCTCAAGGTGTCTTGTACTGGTCTGGTTTTGATCTTTTAGGGGGTCTTGTGTTGGTCTGGTAATGAATGCTGCTCGATTGTGACTTTTCTTACCTCTTTTGGGCTTTTTCATCTTGATTTTC
>NW_015679291.1:0-207 GCF_001515625.1 Sinocyclocheilus rhinocerous
GCGTTTTCATGTGGACAGTGAGTTTTTCCTTCCGTTTAAAAAAAAAATCTGTTTATAAAAATACACGTGTACGTGTGGACATGTCTTTTTTAGTTAAAATAAGGCCAAGTAAATAGTAAATAATAAAATAAGAACAAATAAATTAATGACCATCAATAGCACAAACAATAACAATAAATGTTTTCAGTTAGGTCTAACTATAATCTA
>NW_015679292.1:0-207 GCF_001515625.1 Sinocyclocheilus rhinocerous
GGAAAAACGAGCTTCCAAAACAAATAATCTTTTTAATGAATCAAACCAAACCTTCACAAGTTTAAAGCAGAAAATCAAAATTCAAAGAAATCAAATAAACTAACTTAGGCCTATAAAAAAGGTCAACAGAACAAAACTAAACTCAAAATAACTGAGGGCATGACAAACAAAATGAACTGACCTCCCAAATGACACCATGAGAACACA
>NW_015679293.1:0-207 GCF_001515625.1 Sinocyclocheilus rhinocerous
CACACTCTCCAGAATAAATTTAGGGGCCATTTTTGAGTTATGTTGATTTTTAATAGTTGGTTTTTACAAGTTTTTATTCCACCTTATTGTAACAGAAATGGAATATCTGTAAAAATCTGTGTCTTTGGCCCTGATAAGCAGCGGGTTGTTCTGTCCTTCTTCAATTCCCTGTGGTCCTCTCTCCATCCCTCTCTCTCCCAGTCATTT
>NW_015679294.1:0-207 GCF_001515625.1 Sinocyclocheilus rhinocerous
CAGCATCACCTTTCCAGCCGTGAGCGCGCTGGTGTCTCGCTGCACGGATCGCGACCAGCAGGGTGAGAGACGAAACACAGCAACACGCTCGTCAATACTGCACAAAACCACCTTCTTACTCAGTTTTACAGTGCAACTATCTAAACATTCTTAAAGGGGCATTTTACCCAAAAATGAAAATTTGATGTTTATCTGCTTACCCCCAGG
>NW_015679295.1:0-207 GCF_001515625.1 Sinocyclocheilus rhinocerous
AACCCCAGGCTAATGTTCCTTTGCATTTTTGCAATGTCAATTTCATTGATAGGCCAACCACAACTCGTGACCTTGCACATCATTTATACGTTCATGACCTTACAGTTTGTCATTGATAGACTTTTCAGTCCATAACTCTAAGAATAAACCTCTCTTCACCACTCAAATTAATTAAAAATTAACACATTTTCCATCACTGTTTGACAT
>NW_015679296.1:0-207 GCF_001515625.1 Sinocyclocheilus rhinocerous
CATGAAGATGAGTAAATGATGACAGAATGAGGATTTTATGCTGAAGCTCCATTTAATGAATCATTAACATTCATAATGCCTCGTAATACACATACAGAGCAACACTTGACGACTTACACAGATCTATTAATAATTATATGTGTATATTCATGATAGACCTCAGATGTTTCTGCCGGCAGTATGAAATTAAGTAACTGTGAATATCAC
>NW_015679297.1:0-207 GCF_001515625.1 Sinocyclocheilus rhinocerous
CCACACTGATCACACATGAACGGCTTCACTCCAGTATGAGCTCTCATGTGATGATCAAGATTGTGTTTGCATGAAAATGTCTTTTCACACCGATCACACATGAACGGCTTCTCTCCGGTGTGGATCCTCATGTGACTCTTAAGGTGTGATGAATTCGTGAAACTCTTCCCACATTTATCGCATGGGTATGGTTTCTCTCCAGTGTGG
>NW_015679298.1:0-207 GCF_001515625.1 Sinocyclocheilus rhinocerous
TGTGTGTTTTCTGAGCCATGTACTATTAAGCAATACTTTGCTCATTTGGGAACTCATTTGAAGAGTAAAGAAACCGTTATCTGTCCTTTTGAGCAGTGTCAGTTTAAGTCTAATGTGTATTCCACCTTTACTGGGCACAAATGTAGATATCACTGTAATTATGGGATTAACAATTTAAGACCTGAACTAATTTGTAATCACAGTCCA
>NW_015679299.1:0-207 GCF_001515625.1 Sinocyclocheilus rhinocerous
GCTATCATTAAGCTGCTCGGAAACTGTTCCATCGGTGCCAGAGTCGAGATTGGCCGAGCAGTCATTTACTCGCCGGCTTCTCGTTGAACATTAAGGACGCAAGAGGATACTAAAATGGGATGCTTTCCCCTCGTTTTCCCCTTCGCCTTTTATTCCACAGATGAGTGCAGATAATTTTCTGTGCGATTGTGAGTGATTACTGTATTA
>NW_015679300.1:0-207 GCF_001515625.1 Sinocyclocheilus rhinocerous
AAATAATTCCCAGTATAGCAGCATAATGATATAAATAAACAAATACGGAACAGGATGATACAAACAGCGATACTATATTTATAAACACAGCACATGAATGCACTGAACGCGCTAGCTTAGCATTACCACTTATTTCTGACGTTCAATCACAAAACGGCAGACAAATACCAAAATGTCTCTGAATTGAATATTAGGATTAAAGGCACA
>NW_015679301.1:0-207 GCF_001515625.1 Sinocyclocheilus rhinocerous
AATCATTTGACACTTTGAGAAGGGCAGTTTCAGTGCTGTGTTGAGACCTGAAACCAGACTGAAATTTATCAAAAATGTTGTTTTCATTTAAAAATTTTGAAAGTTTATTAAGAACCACCTTCTCCAATAACTTCGCCAAGAAAGGCAGTTTTGAAATCGGTTTGTAGTTATTTAACACTGAAGGGTCCAGAGTGGGCTTTTTCAAAA
>NW_015679302.1:0-207 GCF_001515625.1 Sinocyclocheilus rhinocerous
AGGACTGCGGCTCTCCAGGACCGGAGTTCGCCACCCCTGCAATAGGCCCTGCGAGAGGATTTTCTGAATGGCAGTGAAGTGACAACTGATGCTGGTAGGTCACATGATAGTGACAACAGGGCGAATGTAGTACATCAAGATTCCATCATATTATATAGAAAATACTTTTTTTAAAGGGGTCATATGATGTTGCTAAAAAGAACATTA
>NW_015679303.1:0-207 GCF_001515625.1 Sinocyclocheilus rhinocerous
AAATCAATGTAGCCTTGGTGAGCATAAGAAGCTTCTTCCAATAACGTAAAAAAATCATACCAACCCCACCTTTTGAATAGTAGTGGATATTTATGAGGTGATTGATATATATACACATACACTGTATATATTAAAGCAATAAGCCCCAAGAAACCGTGGTTTACGGCTTCACGGGGCTTTTTGCTTTTATAAAACAGTTATTCCATA
>NW_015679304.1:0-207 GCF_001515625.1 Sinocyclocheilus rhinocerous
TTCAGCTGAATTTTTGCATTTCTCATTTTTGAACTATTTCTAACTTTTTCAATTAGACCAGATGAAAGTGACAGAGCAAAGACAAGAACTGAGTGAAGTGGAGGAGAAACACTGTGACTTCAAAACTCAAAGAATAAAAGCCAAAAAGCTGCCGACCTGTGATCAGCGTGGTAAAGATTCATCAAATCTGAAAACACACCTGAAAGA
>NW_015679305.1:0-207 GCF_001515625.1 Sinocyclocheilus rhinocerous
ATAACTTTTAGATTTTCTGAAGAAACGGTTGCTAGGGTGCTCCGAGTATTAGACATAATATTCTCAAATGGCTCAGATCTGCTCTCTTAATGCAGGTCTATGAGATCTCTCCTCAACACGCAGCACAATTTGATGTATGATTCATTTTCAGTGGCGTTTAAGACTTATATTTTGGTTTTGGGGTTTGTTTAAAACCACAACCCTAAG
>NW_015679306.1:0-207 GCF_001515625.1 Sinocyclocheilus rhinocerous
CACAGCCATGAAGGCGACCCACGGTGGAGCCAACGGAGGGAGGAGCCATGGGGGAGGAAGGGCTGACAACTCCAGGGGGCCGACCAACGGCGGCGGATCAGGTGGAGGAGGAGCTCGAGGCGGAGATGGACAGCCGATGAGCCAGGGCTACGGGGAGGATCTGGAGGGCCAAGGCGGAGCAGATGGCTCAGGTGACCGAGGCGGAGG
>NW_015679307.1:0-207 GCF_001515625.1 Sinocyclocheilus rhinocerous
CATACAAAAGTAAGCGGCGCCCTTTCTCCCCGATTTTGTTTTTTGAAAGTCTTTTTTTCCCCGTGTCCCTCCGCAGCTATGAAAACCGCTGCACGTTTTGCAGCCCTAACCCACAGAGATCTCCCGTTTGTGGAGTATGCGCGGGAGTTCTGCGGGCTCCCGGTGTGTACCACGTTGGATAATGCGACGCTGAATTCGCTTTTCTGG
>NW_015679308.1:0-207 GCF_001515625.1 Sinocyclocheilus rhinocerous
CATACTCTTCCCTACATTAGTGTGTCAGTGTGGAGGAGCAAATGCAACCCCAGCATTGATGACAATATTGTCATCTACTTATGAGCACTTAGGTCATTCACCTTAGCATCATCATCATATAAAAACTGACCCCATAATCATTAAAGGTTACAGGTACAATACAAGCAATTGATTAGCTTTGAAGATATAAATAAGCATGTTTTATAA
>NW_015679309.1:0-207 GCF_001515625.1 Sinocyclocheilus rhinocerous
CATAACTATTATTATCAAATACTTATATTATTATCATCATATAAATATATTTCTGCTATTTTATATTTGTCCATGTTTGGAAAATGTGTGTATTGTGTTTGTAAATACATTTTCATGAACTGTAGATATATGAAAGCCTGAAAATATCAAAAATGAAAAATATTCATATAATAGTAAAATAAAGAAAAAACTCAGGTTTGGCCAATA
>NW_015679310.1:0-207 GCF_001515625.1 Sinocyclocheilus rhinocerous
CATACAGTATAAAATAAAACTGTTGATGATAATAATAATAATAATGTTTTAATAAATTGTATTATTATTATTATACAAAATATCATAAAACCAAGATATTTTTCCTCTATTGTATTATATACAAGTTCTTTTGTGCAGAACCTTTTTTGACAAAAAAATTACAAATGCAATAATATTTTATTGCAAATTGTTACATTTTCATGTGAT
>NW_015679311.1:0-207 GCF_001515625.1 Sinocyclocheilus rhinocerous
CATATACAAGGAACCTTAGGAACATGCTGCAGTGATTACGGTCCCCCGTACACACACACAAACACAAACAAACAATAGCTTCCTGGGTCCAATTGCTCATTCTGACTCCCAGAATCCCTCTCTCTTTCTCGCTCGCTCTTGTTCTTCTGATGGGCCACTGTAGTTCCTGTCTCTCTCTCCTGCGTTTGTCCTCTCTCCTCTCCTCCC
>NW_015679312.1:0-207 GCF_001515625.1 Sinocyclocheilus rhinocerous
ACATCTGCATGTACACCAAAAAGGTAAGAGGTTTTGTAAATTGCCTGTCTGTCTTTCATTGAAAAAAGTTAGTCTGCTAATCAAAATGCATTATACACTAATATTACATAAGTAACCATATTTTTAATAAATCCAGATACACATCTGCTGATTAACATTTAAAAATTTGCAATTGATCTAATATTTATGTCCTTCACAGCCTTGAAG
>NW_015679313.1:0-207 GCF_001515625.1 Sinocyclocheilus rhinocerous
GTTCACGCGCCGAATTGCAGGCTATTTGCCAGACAATGTTGCAAAGAAGTTCAATTTGAAACAATCCTTTCTAAAATGCTGTATAATGTTTTAAGATGAAAGTTACTGTATATTTTCATATTGCAATGAATTTCATATCTTAAAAGATTAAAGAAAAATTATTGTTCATGTTATTTGACCCCTTTAAAGATGAAATGTTCTGCGCTG
>NW_015679314.1:0-207 GCF_001515625.1 Sinocyclocheilus rhinocerous
GCGAGAGCCGGCGACAATGCCCGTCACGAGGGAGAAAGCCGCGGATGGTGTGAGCATGGAGAGGAGCTCCGCCCCCTGCACCACGGCTGAGAGTGAGCTGAGTATGGCACGGCGAATATGCCACATCGAAGAGGAGAGGGCTCCAGTCTCCGAATCCAGTCCAGAGAGCCCTCCAGTGCCCGCTCCTAGAAAGCGCCCTCCAGTGCC
>NW_015679315.1:0-207 GCF_001515625.1 Sinocyclocheilus rhinocerous
TTCCTGTCTCTATAATATTGCTTTAAAAATACTGAATCAGGAGAGCTATTTTATTTTAAGAATGAATCACATGTTTAGTACAGAGGGCGTCAAAAACATCATAGGGCATCAGTGTACTTTAATCCAATTTATGTTTACAGCTGCTGAAATGAACTGTGAAAAGTGTTTGCTGCATCTGTTAACTAAAAGGTTTTTGTATCAAGTATC
>NW_015679316.1:0-207 GCF_001515625.1 Sinocyclocheilus rhinocerous
CATATTCAGAGTGGACATGTTGTTCCATACATATGTCATTAAATCCTTCCTATGGGACCAGATTCCCGCCAAATGTATTGCAGTAATGGATAAAAAATTAACAAGCGTGGAACCAAAATTTTAAAACGCAAGTAAAATTAGATCGCTCAAAATGTAAAAATAAAAGCAAAGTTTTCAGAATAGCAAACAATGGTCACAGATCAAAAA
>NW_015679317.1:0-207 GCF_001515625.1 Sinocyclocheilus rhinocerous
CATCAGGTATGCCAGCCTGGTCTCATTGTTTATACATAGGTATTAATACATAACGTTTACAAACACAAAACATTACATTTTCATATGTTTTCATTGAGGCTGAAACATACAATTTGGACGTATCACAACATTTAAAATGGAAAACGGCTACGTATTTTTAGTTAAAAAAGTAAAATATTTACAAATCTTTTATATCATTAAGATGTT
>NW_015679318.1:0-207 GCF_001515625.1 Sinocyclocheilus rhinocerous
AAAGATAGAGAAACATGTGCTTGTAAAACACATGAAAATTTTGGCATGAAGATAAAAAAGCTGCATCAGCTAGGAATCGTAGCCACATCCTCTCCAAGGGACATTGTGCAGGCCAGTGTGTGTAGTGACATGTACAGGACATGCAGCAATTGCAAGAATATTAAATTTCCCACAACACTGGATCCTTCACTGAAAGAAAACATCATA
>NW_015679319.1:0-207 GCF_001515625.1 Sinocyclocheilus rhinocerous
CATTATATATAACATTAGAAATGACTGGAGCATGTTATTTTTGAGGAAAAAAAAACAGCATTAACAATTTTCTTGTCTGTAGACTCGCCTATTGTAATACATCATTACTCTCTCATTTGCGACTAAAACTAATCTACAAAGTGTGTTTAGAGAATGTAAAATAATAATAATAACAAAGGTTTTAGAATGTCTTAAATTCAGTTGCAT
>NW_015679320.1:0-207 GCF_001515625.1 Sinocyclocheilus rhinocerous
CATATGACCCCTTTAAGATATAGTAAGTTAAAGTGAGACAGCAGACGGCAGTAATGCAACACTATGGATGCCAACCGCCGTAAAACTTCAATGAAGAAGAAGAAAAAGACAATCGCAACTTCCGTTTCATGCCGACTTTAATACTGTTATAAGATTAGACATGGGCTGTGTTCGAAATGGCATACTTGCTTACTGCTTACTGCCCAG
>NW_015679321.1:0-207 GCF_001515625.1 Sinocyclocheilus rhinocerous
CATATTATTATACACAATCCCTTACGAAAATTAGCAATGGTATTAATGTAGTAAAAGTATAGTAGGCTAACCATGTTTTTTTGGGCGTTTTTATTACCAATTGTAGCCTATAACGGTAACCACAGTTTTACCACAAATACCATGGTTAAACTATGGTTAACGAGTTAGTTTGCCCATATAATCTTAAGGAAATTGTGTGTAAACTTA
>NW_015679322.1:0-207 GCF_001515625.1 Sinocyclocheilus rhinocerous
GGCTCCTGGTAATCCCACGGGCCCCTGGTCACCATCCTGTCCTGCAGGTCCGATCAGACCCTTATCTCCCTGAATACACAAACACACAGTTACACACACACTGGTCATTCAATGGTCATTCATTTATCTTCACATGTGGGGGCGTGTCTTACTGGCTCTCCTTTCTCTCCCATTGGTCCAGGGCCACCGATGGTTCCAGGTCGACCA
>NW_015679323.1:0-207 GCF_001515625.1 Sinocyclocheilus rhinocerous
CATTCTGCAACATAAATTTAGCTGCAGCCAAGTAACTTTGTGTGATCCACCTCTTCCCACTCTGTGACCCTCAGTTTGAAACCCCGAAGCAATATTCTGTGAGCTTGTATAACCACGTATAATTTATTTGTTTATTTAGTTGCATGCATTTGTGAAACCGTTTAAACTGTTTCTCAAAACCATTTGATTTATGGACCATTTGACTGA
>NW_015679324.1:0-207 GCF_001515625.1 Sinocyclocheilus rhinocerous
CTCACTCAGGCTGTGCAAGCCTCATCTGACTGGCACGACATAAATGCATCATCAGTCGCCGTTTACATTGAATTCAATTAAAATTAGAATCATTCTAACGCGAAAAGACATTTTTACATGCGACTGTGAGTGTGCACGTGTCTGTGACGTTATTGCTGGTGTCGCTGGCAATAAAAGGATCGGCTCAGAATCGGCAAGACGTGAGAC
>NW_015679325.1:0-207 GCF_001515625.1 Sinocyclocheilus rhinocerous
CATCTCATGTTTTTAAATGAAAAAGTACTCTTTGTGATTGGCTTTTGTCCCTTTGTATTGAACTATGCAGACATGATGCGGGTTTGTTCATAATTGTTTAAGCAACATAATTTATTATATTTGGTTTATAAACATTATGCACTTTTTCACAGATAGTCATGCTATTTTATTGCTTTAATAAACGTGCATTAGTAATATTTTGCTCGA
>NW_015679326.1:0-207 GCF_001515625.1 Sinocyclocheilus rhinocerous
CATTTCAATCTCATCTTATTAAGACACATTATTGGAGATATAGAGTGAAAACTGATATTTAGATCATTTTATGTGAGTATCCGCTACACTGTTATAAATATCTCACCGACTTACATCACAAGCTATCAGAATTTCATCATATAAACATCAGCATTTGCAGCAAATTACATATTTTTGCGCTGTTCAGGTCTCTGAATAAAACCGAGC
>NW_015679327.1:0-207 GCF_001515625.1 Sinocyclocheilus rhinocerous
ACTACTTTTAAGGAGCTTTACAGCCTAAGTGTCCATTCAATTTCAAAGTTCAAAGTGCACATTTCTCTGTTACATAAGGTGATAAATAATTTCAACAGAAAAATGACAATCATAATGGCTTTAGAATGAATTGAGGGTAAATGACAGGATTTTCATTTTTGTGTGAATTATCCCTTTAAAGTCATGTGAAATGCAAGGAGCGACAGA
>NW_015679328.1:0-207 GCF_001515625.1 Sinocyclocheilus rhinocerous
GAATGGAAATCTTATACAGTATTACAGTTAGTCAATCTAAAACGGCGATTGTACATTAACAGCTGTCAACCATTTCAGCGCGCAAATGAGCAGTCTGAACTTATTTACAAAGTGCATTTATTATTTTGGTCACGCATGCGCACCACTTATGTGCACCCCGACGATTATTTTGGTAAATATTGTAATCACGATTATTTAACACGATTA
>NW_015679329.1:0-207 GCF_001515625.1 Sinocyclocheilus rhinocerous
AAACAGTATATATTGTACAGAATCATCATGTCTCTCATTGGTTGGACACAACTGATAAATTCAAAAAAATAAACGGGGCACAACAATAAGGATTTTTTTCATGTGCCCCAGTTTGGTCAAGCAGTTCAGATTATTAATTAACCTGCCGACATTTTCACTGGTACAAAACAAAACAAAACAAAACAAAACAAAACAAAAACAAAAACA
>NW_015679330.1:0-207 GCF_001515625.1 Sinocyclocheilus rhinocerous
AGACAGACAGAGATAGACAGAGACAGATAGACAGACAGACAGACAAACAGACAGACAGAGATAGAGACAGACAGACATAGATAGACAGAGACAGACAGACAGATATAGACAGAGACATAGACAGACAGAGATAGACAGACAGACAGACAGAGATAGACAGAAACAGACAGACAGACAGACAGACAGACAGACAGAGATAGACAGACA
>NW_015679331.1:0-207 GCF_001515625.1 Sinocyclocheilus rhinocerous
CATGAATAGAGTCCAATACTACAAGTCTCTAATCTGGAAAATGTAAATAAATATAAAAGTAAGGGGGAGAAGGATGGCCTTCCAACCTCCCATATACACACATGCAAATGTACTGTATATGCGCACACCTGATTTTAAAACTGGACCACTCAGATACAGCATTAGTAGACAGATGTGACAGTAGGTCAGAGGGCAGAGGACTGTGTG
>NW_015679332.1:0-207 GCF_001515625.1 Sinocyclocheilus rhinocerous
CATGAGTTTGAATTGTTAAATAATTTTAAGTTACTTGCTGACCCTTTACTAGGGCTCACATTCCAAAGATATAACTGGGTCAAATTAGATGGATACATAGAGTTCATTCTCCCAATCAATGCCAATGGGACCTTTTCTACAAATACAGTTCTTCCATTAAACCTCAGTTATTTGAGGCGGGCTTTTCCCAAGTGAGTAATTACACTC
>NW_015679333.1:0-207 GCF_001515625.1 Sinocyclocheilus rhinocerous
CATGCACTGCGACCAGGCCTTTTTTGGCTCTGACAGGTCTCCGGCACGAAAACCAGGTCTTTACCACTCCCCCAAGCAAAGCCCATCTCCTTATGGTCAACTGGTGTTGACGAGACAGCGGAGCTCCACCCCCGACAAGACGCCCAACCAGGGTGATCGAGACTATAGCTCAAGTGGGCGGGACTACAGCTCTGCAGGGCGGGACTA
>NW_015679334.1:0-207 GCF_001515625.1 Sinocyclocheilus rhinocerous
CATGTTCAAAAAACAGTTTGTGCAGTGACACCTCAACTTAGAAATGTTACATTTAAACGGAGTCAACTTTCAATAGAAGCTGCAAAAGTTTTTTTTGCATTCTTTGATCTTCTCTCATTTTACCTATTGTATTACTTCATGGTCACAAGCAGGAAAATCTATTATTAGACCTTTATATACCTTATATAAAGTGCTTTAAACGTATTT
>NW_015679335.1:0-207 GCF_001515625.1 Sinocyclocheilus rhinocerous
CATGTTCTCTCAAAGTTACAAACATCCTTCCAGTAACGTTTGTAGAACACTCATTATAAGTTATAATAATAATAATAATAATAACGTTCTCAAAGCGTTAACACAAAAACATTTATACATCACTCATGGAACATTTTTCTGAAACATTTTAATTGGATGTTGGTCTAATGTTTTTTAAACTTTACTACTGTTCAGAGTAACCTTCCC
>NW_015679336.1:0-207 GCF_001515625.1 Sinocyclocheilus rhinocerous
ATGATCTTTAAAAAAGCATCATATGACCCCTTTAAGTGCAATAAGCAGTGAAAAAGAACTCAATCAGCTGCTCGCGCTGACTGACACACACACTAAGAAAGCGCCTCTCTCAGTCAGCATGCGATCGCCAATTTTGGACTTACATGATATTTAATGAAGTTATTAAGCGCAATAAGCAGTGAAAAAGAACTCAATCCGCTGCTCGCG
>NW_015679337.1:0-207 GCF_001515625.1 Sinocyclocheilus rhinocerous
CATGTGTGGTTCTCAAACAAATGAACACATATTAAATCGACACATGCATATATTTTTTTTTACAAAATGAAAGCCCAGTTAAATAAAATAACAGTTCATTAATATTGTAAATTTCTAGAACAATGTTGAGTGGTTTATTCTCTGTACACACAGACGGGGGCATCACTAGCATGTGAATCAACACTTATCTGACCATCAGCAGACAGG
>NW_015679338.1:0-207 GCF_001515625.1 Sinocyclocheilus rhinocerous
CATGGTTTGGAGGATGTCACACAACTTTTTTTTTTTTGAAGGAAACGTGTCTCTTCAAACATTAAATGCCAAAAATGTTTGGCAAAATAAAATGCCAGAGCCGTCTTCTGTCCGTAACAACTCGTTTGTGTTCATGAACGTCCCTCCATTCTCACTCCTCCACAGAAAGCGTATTGTTTTGACGTTCCATGTCTTATTTACCGCGTG
>NW_015679339.1:0-207 GCF_001515625.1 Sinocyclocheilus rhinocerous
ACAAAGGCAAAGATAACCAGAATGTTAGAAAGAACAACAGATACACAGAATGACAGATAGAACAATAGGAAGACAGACAGAACAATCGACAGAATGACAGACAGAATGAAAAATGGACATATAATGATACATGGACATAAAAAAATAGATTGACATAAACCAATAAAGTAGCCTAGATAGAATGATAGAACGTAGATAGAATGACAG
>NW_015679340.1:0-207 GCF_001515625.1 Sinocyclocheilus rhinocerous
TATTATTTAGCATTTCCCGTAGTGTTGCTTGTTACATTTAATTATCATGAGTTGTAAACTTTATTTTTGTATTCTCCCTATAGAAACATGGCATTTGTGATTACAATATTTTAAATATATACTATACTATATGTACCTAATTCATGGAAAGTTTCAGGGACATGTAATTTATAGAATTACATCAAAATTACCAAAATGTTGTATAAC
>NW_015679341.1:0-207 GCF_001515625.1 Sinocyclocheilus rhinocerous
AACTTATCAGTGCTTCCTTTAACTTTATTGGAAGATGATGCATAAATTTAGCCTCCATAATATCCTGTTGTGGAATTGCAGATATGTGTTATTTAGGAATAAATCCTAGTATTATAAAAAAAAATATTGGAACAATTATGAGATATTTTGTTCAAAACTTAAGTTAAATGATAGAATTGTAAATTTGCTTTTGCTTTTTTTGGGAGG
>NW_015679342.1:0-207 GCF_001515625.1 Sinocyclocheilus rhinocerous
AAAAGGTAGACTGGTCTAATTTTAATCCGAAAAGTAAGACAGATTGCCCCTTTTGCTAACTGTTAGTTGGTCAAACTAGTTCTCAAGACACAACATAGCGGCTATGTTTATGCAACTGACCACAGATGAGAAGAGGCAAAAGACGAGGAGAGACAATACTTAATGAGACTAGATGAGATGAGATGAGACAAAAGATGAGGAGACAAG
>NW_015679343.1:0-207 GCF_001515625.1 Sinocyclocheilus rhinocerous
CAGCTATCTCTGGCGTACGTTAGAGGAGTTCGGTTTCAGGTCTGGCTTTATTGCCATGATTAAGGTTTTGTACCAGGATGTTGAGAGTGTACTGAAAATTAATGTAGGTCAGAGTGCTCCTTTTAAAATTTATAGAGGTAGTAGACAAGGTTGTGCTCTTTTTGGAATATTGTACACTCTTGCCATTGAACCTTTATTGGTTAAGAT
>NW_015679344.1:0-207 GCF_001515625.1 Sinocyclocheilus rhinocerous
CAGCCATAACTGCAGCGGGCGCATGTGTAGTAAACCCAGATGACACACCGCTAATGCTGCTACCATGAGTCCCAGCAGCCTCTAAAATTCCTTCAAGTGAACAGAGCTGCCAAGTCTGAAATGACGCAGGGAAGACAAAATGGCCGCCGTGCGCTCCCGAGGGAGCGTCTGAATTGAAGGGTATACCCACGCTCTATCACACCGAGT
>NW_015679345.1:0-207 GCF_001515625.1 Sinocyclocheilus rhinocerous
CAGCGAAGACCCCAGCGAGCAGGAGCTGTATCACGCCACGGCTACAGTCACCAGCCTGCTGCTGGAGATGGGAGAGGTGGGCAAACTCTTCTGCAGTCCCGCTCACAAGGACGAGGACGAGGACGACGATGAGGACGACCGCATCCCAGCGTGCAGGAGCAAGCAGGAGCGAGCGCGCCGCAAACCTTGCGATGGCGACACAAACTC
>NW_015679346.1:0-207 GCF_001515625.1 Sinocyclocheilus rhinocerous
CAGTTTTGGAAAGTGTCATAGTTTTAAGGTTTCTTTGATGAATAACATGTTTAAAAGAGGCTGCATTTACTTGAAATATCTTCTGTAACATAAATATCTTTACTGCACGTTTGGTCAATTGAATGCATCCTTGATGAAGAAATGTATTAATAATAATAATTTAAAAAAACTACTGACCCCAAACTTTCAAACAGTATATATAAAATA
>NW_015679347.1:0-207 GCF_001515625.1 Sinocyclocheilus rhinocerous
TAACAGTGACGGAAGCCTTCTTTCCTGCACTGATGGTTGGATAGTACTCCACCAGCATGGGCTTGTTTGGGTTGACCATAACCTTGCTTTAAAACACGGCTGCCGCAGCTTCATTCAAGCGTGTTTACGACTGAACGCCAGTGAAGATGAAGGTCGGGATCTGAGTGGGATGCGTTTGGAGCAGCGGGAGGGCAAATCTCTCCAGAG
>NW_015679348.1:0-207 GCF_001515625.1 Sinocyclocheilus rhinocerous
GACGGACTCAGTCTGGAAACGTTGTAGCTGGGTGGTAAGCTCCGAAACCTGAGAGGCCAGGGCTTGAACAGCGCGATTAGAGGCTGCCATCTGTTCCTCCTGGCGATCCATGCTTGAATTACTGTGAGCCAAAAAGTCTCTTAAATCTGATGCACTCGCTGTATCCATAATGGTCAGATCGTTCTGTCATGAAACAGAAACACAAGA
>NW_015679349.1:0-207 GCF_001515625.1 Sinocyclocheilus rhinocerous
CAGTGCAAATATTTAAACATCCTTAAATCGAGATACATTTACTTGCGAAGGAATATGACTATTAGTTCAATTAGATATTAAGATCTGAAAAATAACAAAAAAATTCAAAGAGAAAACAAGATTATAATGAAGGTTGTTGTTTATTCATTTATTTATTTTCTGACCCAGTTAACACATTTTTTCTTGTTTTAATCAAAAACTCACTTA
>NW_015679350.1:0-207 GCF_001515625.1 Sinocyclocheilus rhinocerous
TGAAATGAACTGCCCCTTGAATGTTGTTCCTTATGCTTAAATAACGTTTAAAAATTCTTATTTTTCATTCTAGACCAGCCAGTGCGCAGTCATAATTGCAAGTCTCAGGTTTCTATGGAAACAGGATCTTCTAACAGGAGCTACAGTGACGCAATGAATTTACCAATCAGTGATTGGCTCTTTCATTTAGAAGGCGGGGCATATTCC
>NW_015679351.1:0-207 GCF_001515625.1 Sinocyclocheilus rhinocerous
CAGTTAAGCAGATGTAGAATATGAACGAACGCTCAAGGTTTCACGTCGTTTCCCTCAGAAATCTGTTAAAGAAAAGAAAACGCATTATGCGGCTCAGTGCACTAACGCAATATGTACTTATATGTACATAAAAAATGTACAACCTCTTTGCAGGTAAAATATCAAATTAAATTAAAGCTGCAAGCAGCGATGAACGGGCCCTCGCAC
>NW_015679352.1:0-207 GCF_001515625.1 Sinocyclocheilus rhinocerous
CATCTTTCATGTGGGCAAGCTTTAGTCTTAACATTGCATAAACAAGCTTTCTCTAACAGAGAAAATAGGTTTTTAGCATATGTGGGCATGCATTCTCTTTATTTGCTTAGTTGCACTAATAAAGTGTTACATTTCACAAAGGCACTAAACTTAGCTTCTTGTTCATATAAGCTCTAACATAACTTCATGAGCATGAAACTCCTGACA
>NW_015679353.1:0-207 GCF_001515625.1 Sinocyclocheilus rhinocerous
CACACTCCTGCAGGGGACAGCCTGCCCCAGAAGAGACCCTCACTGAACCCTGCTGCAGTGCTGGTGAGACCACATATCCCAACGGCATACAGTTATTAACAGCTATTTTAAATTGTGAAAATAATATTTCACAATATTATATTTTACTGTATTTTTAATTTTAAAAAATGCTTTTTTTGGTGAGCATAAGAGACTTCTTTCGATGTG
>NW_015679354.1:0-207 GCF_001515625.1 Sinocyclocheilus rhinocerous
CCAAAATTCACCCTCATGTAATTCCGAAACCATTAGAAATTCGTTCATCTTCGGAACACAAATAATATTATTAATTGACTGTGAGAGGCTTCTGTCTCTCCATTGAAACTCTTTCACCCAAAAACACTGATGATTTAAAACATTCTTAAAGAGATTTTTAAAAAATCATATGAATCGAGCAGTGTAATCCAAGTTTTCTGAATAAAC
>NW_015679355.1:0-207 GCF_001515625.1 Sinocyclocheilus rhinocerous
TGTGTCAACTTTCCCTGGGTTTTACTGTCGAATTTTGGAGAAAATTAAAGTCAGTCTGTCACAATGCATTATAGCACTGATCAATTCTTGACATTTATCCAGGCATTATTCAAATTCCTTCAGAGTTAACATGAAAATTTAAATTCATTCTTCATCAGGGCTCACAAGACTCTGTCTGTGTCAACTTTCACTGGGTTTTACTGTAGA
>NW_015679356.1:0-207 GCF_001515625.1 Sinocyclocheilus rhinocerous
CAGGGTGTGTAGACCATTATGAAAGGGTCCAACGCTTCGTGGTCCAAAAGAGCTCAACAGAGAAGCCGAGAAAGCCACTTTAGGAGCTAAAACGAACAAATCAGATTACAAATGATCTCATGTTTACATTGTTCAAAAGTTTTGGTTTGGTAAGATTTGTTTACATTTTCAAAAAAAGTCTCTTAAGGCTGCATTTGTTTGAAAAAA
>NW_015679357.1:0-207 GCF_001515625.1 Sinocyclocheilus rhinocerous
CCAACAAGAAACAAAGAGGATTACTTCTGCTACCGCTGTGGCGAAAACGGCCATATAGCCACCAAGTGTCAATCTCCTCCAAACACTGATCAGGTGATTCAGAAGCTGGTTCGCTCTCTACGACGGGCCAAGAGTGGAAAGCATGATGAAACAGGTGACCGTAAAAAGGATTCAGACCAAGTATGTTTCTCTAAAAGGAGCCAAACA
>NW_015679358.1:0-207 GCF_001515625.1 Sinocyclocheilus rhinocerous
CAGGGGTTGGGTTACATGCTCATAAATGTGTAAATAGTGTAATATGAATAAAACTGTTGTGACTGTTTACATGGAAAAATCACACCCCAACATATATGCAATAACGGCCATATTAATATATAATTTAATCATGATGATAAAATTCCCAGTGCTATTTGGCACATTGACGCCAAGGGTTTCTTATTTAAAGCAATGGAGGACCCTGCA
>NW_015679359.1:0-207 GCF_001515625.1 Sinocyclocheilus rhinocerous
CCAAATGTTAATGCCGTATTAAATACTACCTATTACCAATCACCTCTGTATGAAATGAAGAATGGACAGGTGAGTTGAAACAGTTGGATCTGTGAAACATACTTAGTCCAATGTGTCTTTTTTTTCACAGGACGATGCGATGTCTGTTTGCCCCGTAAGGTGTGCCCTACCTGCTTAGCGGAATGGACTCCGGGGGTGAAAGACCTT
>NW_015679360.1:0-207 GCF_001515625.1 Sinocyclocheilus rhinocerous
TTCAAAGAAAAGGTAATGTTTATCTTCATAATATTTTCTCAAAATTTAATTATTTTTCAACCAACCAATCTGCAAAATCCAATCAATTTCTGATGGGAAAAAAAATAAAAAATCCCATCCCACCCTACATTTTTCCCAGTTTGCCTCCAAAATATAACAGATTTAAAACTGGTTGTGAATGCTATTTCACATTGACAGTGCTAGAAA
>NW_015679361.1:0-207 GCF_001515625.1 Sinocyclocheilus rhinocerous
CCAAGATGGCCGCCAGCTCAAAGTCTCTTTTCAAAATGGCCGCCATCCCAGAGACTGTTTATAAAATGGCTGCCAACCAAGAGACTTTTCATAAGTTGGCTGCTAGCCCAGGAACTATTCACAAAATGGCTGCCAACCTGGAGACTTTCCACAAAATGGCCGCCGTTCCAGAGTCTCGTCCCTTCATGACTGTTGTCTCTGAGTCTT
>NW_015679362.1:0-207 GCF_001515625.1 Sinocyclocheilus rhinocerous
CCAACACAGATAAGTTGTGGGAAACAAAGCAAAATCGACGTTACTCGCCTATCAAGAAGAAAAAGCAACGCAACCCGGCGTCTGATTCGAGCCCTTCCCGCTCCTTGAGTTCTCTTTTTAATGTTTTGTTCCTCCGATATTTTCCTCTTTTTTTTATTTTTTATTTTTTTTTATCTGCCATCTCTCTCTATCTGTAGTTGATCTGCT
>NW_015679363.1:0-207 GCF_001515625.1 Sinocyclocheilus rhinocerous
CCAATCAACTTTTACCTAGTTAAAAAAATAAATAATAATAATAATAATTGGTTCCCTTCATCTCAGTGGAATAAGATAGTGACTTTTCTACATTTTCTATTTATATTCACATAAAAAAAAACTGGGGTTGATTCGGTTGTTCTGAAGGTATGTAAAAAAAAATTTTTTTTACTAATCTGGTATTTGGGGTCAATATGACCCCACATT
>NW_015679364.1:0-207 GCF_001515625.1 Sinocyclocheilus rhinocerous
CCAGCTAGTGTCATGTACATTACAATGCCAATCCCTTCGAGAGCTGTCATGACAGAAATATATTTAAATTGTACACATTTCAGATGATTACAGAACACAAAAACCAATGACATATGTCATAAAACACATTTTTGCGTTTCACGTTCAATTGTTTTTCCATGTAAGCATGCGATAGATGGACATGTTTGACCGCTGCACTCGTGTCCT
>NW_015679365.1:0-207 GCF_001515625.1 Sinocyclocheilus rhinocerous
CCATTTACTAGCATTATTTTGTTGCAGTCAGCAAATAAATTCTGCGCTACACAGTACTTTTGTATATAGTCACCCCAAAAATTATTTGGACACTTAAAAATGTACAGATATTTCACACACACACAAAAAAATTCTATGGTGTCTTTAATAAAATGATAAAAATGTAGAAGTGTTTAATATTATAAACACAAAAAGTATTCCAACATT
>NW_015679366.1:0-207 GCF_001515625.1 Sinocyclocheilus rhinocerous
ATATATATATATATATATGTGTGTGTGTGTGTACACAGAGTATATATAATGAAATTATGTTACATAATGTAAGTATTTGTTGTACATTCTTTCATTTTACAATTTTTCATATAAGAAATACATACTGTATGTTTCTTTTATTAGTGAAATGATGATGGGTGGATGCACAGACAGACAGACAGACAGACAGACAGATAGACAGATAGA
>NW_015679367.1:0-207 GCF_001515625.1 Sinocyclocheilus rhinocerous
CCTTTTACCTTTTCTAAAACACCTTCCCAATTTCTTTGCAGCATAGAGTTATTCCCAAGATAGACTCCCAAATACTTTATTCCATCACTCTTCCATGACAAACCTCCCGGTAACTTAGGAAGACCTCCCACCCATTTACCACACATCAACGCTTCACTTTTTGACCAATTTACTTTGGCCGAAGAAATAAGGCCAAAAAGATCAATA
>NW_015679368.1:0-207 GCF_001515625.1 Sinocyclocheilus rhinocerous
CCAGTTTTTCAGTGAAGCAGTTTGGATGAGATGGATATGGATATGGATATGAGCAGCTATGTGGATCTAACGATGTATACAGCATTATAAATAACATTTTCAAACATTAATTGAAAGTATTACAACGTTATTGCCATTGTTTGGGGAGGAAAAAATATAAGCTCTTTTTTAAATGTGGTGCAGGTGTGTTGAAAATAAATGGATATA
>NW_015679369.1:0-207 GCF_001515625.1 Sinocyclocheilus rhinocerous
TTTGTACAATACAGGCTCCATGATAGTTCTCACAAATGAAAACAAGAAATTTAGATGCAACTGAACATCCTAGATAACCACAAATGTATAAACCCATCCCAGCGGTGCCTCCATTTTGTGTAACGCCCCCTTCCTCTAACTGGGAATTTTATGTGTGACGCACAGGTTCTATAATTTAATGATGGGTTGTATTAACTTAAATTTGTA
>NW_015679370.1:0-207 GCF_001515625.1 Sinocyclocheilus rhinocerous
CATTTTCGTCTCGTTTTTATTCGTTGACAAAAATGTCAATAGATTATGTCAGTTTTTGTCATTCAAATAGAGTTTTAATTCGTTAACATCTCGTTGTTGTCAGTGAAAAAAAATGTTGTTGACGAAAATTACGAAAATTATTTGTCAACGAAATTAACACTGCATGGGCCTCTTCTATGAACTCTAATCTTTAGTTCTTTCCATAGA
>NW_015679371.1:0-207 GCF_001515625.1 Sinocyclocheilus rhinocerous
AATTTAGAAAGGATCCAAGGCTTATCAGTCGGCATCCTGGTGTTGGCGAGAAAAAAAAACAAACAAAAAAAACTCATAGCTAACCACACACACACACACACACACACATAAGCTCTGTTCCAAAACCTAGTGAGCTGCATTACTGTCATTCTAAAGCAGCGTATAACTGGAATGGAAGCTCATTTGGTGATTGAATTGAAACACTCA
>NW_015679372.1:0-207 GCF_001515625.1 Sinocyclocheilus rhinocerous
CCCACTTCAGGTCCTGTGAGATGGTGGTGCCCAGGAATCTGAATGGTTCCACTACTTCCACAATGTTATTCATGATGGTTGGAAGTGGGAGTGCAGGGGGGTTACTTTTAAAGTCTACAATCATCTCCACAGTTTTGAGCGTGTTCAGTTCCAGGTTGTAACTTGTGACTGCACCAGACAGCCAGCTGCTCAACCTCTTGTCTGTAA
>NW_015679373.1:0-207 GCF_001515625.1 Sinocyclocheilus rhinocerous
CCCCCAAACATGCTGCAAACTGTATGCAACTATTTTCAATCCCAAGCGCAGTTTATCAGTAAGCATCACTCGTGCAAATCAAACTGAGGAAAATCTGTAGCCTTAAACTGTATCTGCACATGATAGATAATAATTAGGTTATGCATGTTACTGTGGGAAGAGTTTTATATTAATTGTCAAAATGTCATTAATTATCTTAAAAATAGC
>NW_015679374.1:0-207 GCF_001515625.1 Sinocyclocheilus rhinocerous
ATTTCCGAAGCTAAGTGGCTTTGTAAAAGGAAATGATCGAATACTCCTAGAACATCTGCGTTTTTCTGATGTGACGGTCCTTAGTTAACTGACTTGATAAAAGACTAAAAATCCATCCCTTGATTAAGTGCTTTATTAGTCTGTAGGCATACTTTTTGAAAGCTTTAATGCATTGAATCATGATTGAATTGAGGCAGGGATCTCGAG
>NW_015679375.1:0-207 GCF_001515625.1 Sinocyclocheilus rhinocerous
TAGAAAAACTGGGCCTCTTACATTTTATAATTACAATTTCCATAATATTTACATTTTGATTTACTAAACTTTACTGACATAAATATTTGTACTCAGTCAGTATAATCTATCTGTACCCTATAGATTTTTGCTTTTATTGATCAGTTTTGTCTCTCATGTGTCTGTTCATTTGGTCTGGAATGAGTAAAGACAGGAACCATTACCAGA
>NW_015679376.1:0-207 GCF_001515625.1 Sinocyclocheilus rhinocerous
TCTGAGCCCTCCTTTTAAAATACCTTGATAAAAGTGAGAGAAAGAAAATTCACTCCTTGTCCTCATTGTCCAAGTTGTCACACCAGTAATTCACCTCAGCACACTGGAGTCGAGGAAACCAATTACATACCAGACCTCAAGAGAGAACACAAGCAGTAACCTCTCCATAAGGCAATCCCAGCAGGGACCAAGCGCCCCAACATCTCA
>NW_015679377.1:0-207 GCF_001515625.1 Sinocyclocheilus rhinocerous
TACATGCAATCAGAAACTACCTAGCTCATATACATATAGGCCTATATATATATATATATATATGCGTGTGTGTGTGTGTGTTCTGGTATTTATGTGTCCCCATAAACCAAAAGGCTTAAAAACATACTAAATGGTGTTTTATTAAATTAAAAAATTGTCAGTAGTTTTCTGTGAGGGCTAGGTTTAGGTGTAGGGCGATAGAAAATA
>NW_015679378.1:0-207 GCF_001515625.1 Sinocyclocheilus rhinocerous
CCTTGATAAACGATGTCTCGATATTTATGTATTTTCTCTGAAGTGGATGGAAAAGGTTACTTCTTGTATTGATCAGTGAAACTATAATATGAACTTTTGTCAAGCAGATTAAACATGTTTAATAGAAAATAATATAATACAATAAAAATGAAAAAATAAATTAAAAAATGCTTGTTTAAATAGGCATGATTACCACAGTGCTTTAAA
>NW_015679379.1:0-207 GCF_001515625.1 Sinocyclocheilus rhinocerous
TGATATGAGCTAATAAAACATTGCTGTGTTTGTTTGAACAGCTCACTCAGCCCAAAACAGCACCACTGGCTTTTGGGCGAGACTACCAATGGCAGATGAGGGAGTTTTTTAGAGAACCTTGTTTGAAAACCAAAATTACACACTTCTAAACCTTAGCTATCACCAAAAACTAAACATAACCTACACTGTAAAAAGCGATCAGCTGAC
>NW_015679380.1:0-207 GCF_001515625.1 Sinocyclocheilus rhinocerous
CCTGTCACACACCTTTTTGTTCATCAGGATGCACGTCAGTAGTGCGATTTACTAGATTTATAAACCTCCAGTCCAAGTGGCAGAAATTGTTCTGAATAAAGGAATAAACAATTTAATAATTTATTTTTATTTTTATTTTTATTTTTATTATCATTCTCAGGCAAGTTCCCCCTGAAAATTTTTCTTCGTATTCATCTTCATTTGGTC
>NW_015679381.1:0-207 GCF_001515625.1 Sinocyclocheilus rhinocerous
CCTGAAAAACTTAGAAAAGATCACAAAACCATACTACAATAGGCTCATTTGCGAAAATATAGAACTACTTCATATTTAAAGCCAAATCCGTTTTCTGGATATAATTGTCTCTTAATTTAAATGGAAAAACTAGCTGCTAAAACAATAATTACCACTACTATGTCATTGTAGCCTATAGGCTATTAAAATATACTAATTGAATGTCTA
>NW_015679382.1:0-207 GCF_001515625.1 Sinocyclocheilus rhinocerous
CACAATGCACGTTGACTAAGCCCAAAATCAAACTTGTCACTTATGCAAAAGAGGACCTGCCAGTTATTGGGTGCTCATCAGCATTAGCAGGTTTATCAGCAAATGACAATGTAGTCCCTGCTACTTTTTTATGTAGTGACAGCGGGATCTCCCTTGCTAGGCTTAGATTTAATTAGATTGCTGAACCTGGACATTGTAAGTGGAAAA
>NW_015679383.1:0-207 GCF_001515625.1 Sinocyclocheilus rhinocerous
GCAGGGTCATGGAGACTCTGTGACAGGTCTGAGTCTCAGTGCAGATGGGTCCTACCTGCTGTCTAACTCAATGGATAACAGCGGTAAGCCTAAATGTGTGTTCGTGCATTTGTGTACACACTACAGATCAAAAGTTTGGGGTTAGTATGATTTTTTTTTTTTATGTATTTGAATGAAGTCACTTATGCTCACAAAGGCTGCATTTAT
>NW_015679384.1:0-207 GCF_001515625.1 Sinocyclocheilus rhinocerous
AAAGGAGTTTTCCCAAAGCGTCTTAGCAGACGCAGTACTCGTTCCTGTATCTCAGGGAAACGAGGTTACGTTAGGAACCGAGTACGTTTCATGAACTGTGTGTTAGCAATCGAGAAAAACTGTAATATATATACATAATAAATATATAATAAACAATAACAAACAATTATAATAAACAATATATATATATATATATATATATATATA
>NW_015679385.1:0-207 GCF_001515625.1 Sinocyclocheilus rhinocerous
ATTATTTTAAGTTTACTTCAGCGCAAACAAAAAAGACTCTCATTGGCCCATAAGAAACATCAAAGGAGCATTCGTTGCAGAGCGTCTGACAACATTAATGTCTTGTATTGTAGAATGCAAGCTCAGCACCGCAGAGAGTTTGCGCGATCGTTAAATCGAAACCGAAAGTAAAACGCACACGCGCATTCAAAAGCGATTTTAATACCC
>NW_015679386.1:0-207 GCF_001515625.1 Sinocyclocheilus rhinocerous
CAAAGCAGTCGACTCATTTTTGACACAAATGGAACCTCATAAATGGAACCTCATAATTTTATAATGATTACACTTGTTACTGCTTTTACACCGTTTTGACCAGCAGGTGCCGCCAGCCTGTGATGTTACGAGCACTTCGCACGCATTTCGCGAAGCAATTAGTTCAATTGATTCAAAGTTTCGAAAAGCTTCGATTCTTCCCATCAC
>NW_015679387.1:0-207 GCF_001515625.1 Sinocyclocheilus rhinocerous
CCACTGATGTAACATGGACTATTTTAACGATGTCCTTACTACCTTACTGGGCCTTGAACGTGTCAGTTGTGTTGCTGTCCATGCAGGGTCAGAAAGCTCTTGGATTTCATGAAAAATATAATAATTTGTGTTCCGAAGACGAACAAAGGTCTTACAGATTTGGAACAACATGAAGCTGAGTAATTAATGACAGAAGTTTAATTTTTT
>NW_015679388.1:0-207 GCF_001515625.1 Sinocyclocheilus rhinocerous
ATGTTTGTGTGAATGTGTACATTTGTGAAAGATATGAGGAAGAGAGAGAAAGAAAGAAAGAAAGAAAGAAAGAAAGAAAGAAAGGACCAAAATGTACAGACAGAATATGTTTGCTTCACCTGGGCGCGAGAACCTGTCAAGACTTTTCCTGCGGTTCATGCGATGATGATGATGGTGATGGTACATGTCAGAGTTGTATTCTACATC
>NW_015679389.1:0-207 GCF_001515625.1 Sinocyclocheilus rhinocerous
ATCTAACATTTCCCGTAATGACTGCAGGTATACAAGGTTTAAATCATCCTCCGCTTCACGCCCGCTCTACAGCCTCGCCATCTCCTCTTTACGTCTCCGGTATGTTAAGTTTTTCCCCGACCTCAAGAGCTGGTTGCCTCAGCGCAATCAACTGATTGCGCGTGTAAACAATGCCAGCGGTATTCCAAGCATAACTCCCATTCTTTA
>NW_015679390.1:0-207 GCF_001515625.1 Sinocyclocheilus rhinocerous
GGATTCAGTCTCGTGTTCGGTCCGTCCCGCAGGAGACCTGGTTCTGGCCCAGCAGCTCCGGGTCCGAGGACGTGCTTCTGAGCGGAACACACTGCATCGGCACCGAGATCTCCATCCAGCAGTGCCACAGGAACACACAGGTGTACTGCCCACGAGGAGGCGGAGCCAGAGCCGCCGGAGTCACCTGTGCGGACGGTACGAGCACAC
>NW_015679391.1:0-207 GCF_001515625.1 Sinocyclocheilus rhinocerous
TATATATTGAATTTATGTATACATCTGCCTTGTATCAGGTGCCTGCTGTCTAGATACCAGTGTCAGCTATTATAAATACATAAATAAAAACACCCACAAAATCATCAGTCGCATAGAACAAAAGAGGCTCAGAAGTGCAGGGGACTGAATTGAAGAGGGCCGAGGTAACGGTGCTAAAAGAGCCGTGTGTCACTCCTGTCGAGATGC
>NW_015679392.1:0-207 GCF_001515625.1 Sinocyclocheilus rhinocerous
CTAATACTAGAGAAAAAAATCATCCATTGCCCTTGATGAAGTACTAGTTAATTCTGAGGTATAAAGATAAGTGTAAAAGTCTTTAAAACAAATATTAATTATTTTGTTATCATAATACTGATTACCATTAGAGCCAGTGATAGATGTAATGTATTGAGAGACAGATCTCTTCTTGGTAAGATATGCCAAATACTTTCCTGGTTTGTC
>NW_015679393.1:0-207 GCF_001515625.1 Sinocyclocheilus rhinocerous
CCGTAACGGTGCTGGTTCTCGTGCCCGAGCTGGAGTCATGTTCGGTCGGGGAACTGCTAACGGACCGCCGCCCTGCGTTTCACTCTAACCGAAACATTCTGTGACTCCATAACCTGCCAATAAACAAACAAACAATAAACAGCTCTGAGGACATGTTTTAAAATCCAAAGTATTATATTCTGTATCTTTATGAATAAAATCGTTTAT
>NW_015679394.1:0-207 GCF_001515625.1 Sinocyclocheilus rhinocerous
CTACAAAAAACATAAATAAATTAGTGTTAATTAGGCCAGTGATATGATCTCATGTGAGTGATTTTAAACATTAAAAAAAAAAAAACACTATTGCTACGAGTAACAGTTTTTTTAAACAAAGGAAACCTTACATGCACATTTAGAGCATGTACATTTAAACAAACACATTATAAATTGCATTTAAATTGCCTTTTGTACTATCATCCA
>NW_015679395.1:0-207 GCF_001515625.1 Sinocyclocheilus rhinocerous
CCAGTCAAAAGGTGATGTACCAGACTTCAGTTTGGAAACACCATCGTCACCTACCAAAAGGTATTTCATGTGTCTTCTCTCTTTAATGAACTGGATCTGCAGTTAATTTCAGTGTGTAAAGACATCGGGCAATCAAACGTAAACATATCCATCAATAGTCATGCGAAGGAAACTGCATGGCTATACTATATTTAATTACACATCTCT
>NW_015679396.1:0-207 GCF_001515625.1 Sinocyclocheilus rhinocerous
CCTGCATCCAGAACTTTGAGGAGGGCCGGATCTTGAGCTGGAAGAAGATGGAGGTGTTGAGGGGTGCACATTTTTGGATCTGCAGGCTCTAATGACCGTTTTGGAGGGGTTAGCTGGCTGAAAAGAGACGTACAAAGCATAAAGCTGCACTTTGTTCTTTATCTGGGAAAACGTCTCAGGTTACTTATGTAACCATGGTTCCCTGAG
>NW_015679397.1:0-207 GCF_001515625.1 Sinocyclocheilus rhinocerous
CCGCGTTGGTCAACTCATAAGCGTTTCAATTTCTGTTGCATATGAAAAACATCAAAGGGCAAACGAAACTAAAAGCATAACGAAACAGCGCTTAGAGAGTATACCCGCCGCGTCAGCACGAGCGCGAAGCTCTGCGCAGCAAAAATGACACGCATATTGAGGAACCGATGGATGGTTTTCAAGCGAAAGTCAAGTAAAAGACCGCTT
>NW_015679398.1:0-207 GCF_001515625.1 Sinocyclocheilus rhinocerous
CTACAGTTATAGATATTTTTAATGTATCTGTATCATTCTACATTGTATATTTAATTGTTCATGCCTATTTTTACATTTAGATTACCGTTTCCTTCATCCACCCATAAAGTTTAAAACTTTAGAAATGTAATATTAAATGTAATTTTTAGAAAATGTCTAAATGAATATCCATTCTCATATTGTAATTCATAATGCCTAAATTCACTT
>NW_015679399.1:0-207 GCF_001515625.1 Sinocyclocheilus rhinocerous
ATCCTCATTTTGTACTTCTAATTCATGACCGGTGTTTTATTTTCTCTGCGCTTCCACGTTTGTCACTTCTCACCAGAGCTTACGCTACGCCCTGCGTCCTACGTCATCCACTGGAACGCAGCTCTCTCATAAACGTGCTTACGACAGTTAACGGAAGCTATAATTACAGTTTATAAAGTTTTAAATATGGATATTTTTCTTACACAA
>NW_015679400.1:0-207 GCF_001515625.1 Sinocyclocheilus rhinocerous
CTAATTCGCTGGTTTGATCCTCAAGATGCTTAATACATTTATTATTATCAGTGTTGAAAACTTAATATTTTTGCTTTTTTGTTTTAATTTTGTTAACATTAACACATTTTTTTATCGGTATAAATGTTTACTATCACTTTTAATCACTGTCACTTTTAATTCCTCTTAAAGGGGTCATATGATGCTTTTTAAAAGATCATTATTTTG
>NW_015679401.1:0-207 GCF_001515625.1 Sinocyclocheilus rhinocerous
CTACTGGCCTAAGGTTAATATTAGCACCAAGTGCTTATTATTTGACACATGTGCTACAATGACACCACACAATAGAGGATTTTTTTGGACAAAAAAATCATTTTGTGACAAGTAAAGACGTGCAGTGATAAATTTAAAAGGCATGGACATTATTTTTGAAATTGACTTTGATTATGAATTTGTAGGAGTTTCTTTTTCAGATGCAAA
>NW_015679402.1:0-207 GCF_001515625.1 Sinocyclocheilus rhinocerous
CCGTCTCTCCTCAGTGCCCTCATGAAGTCGGTCTGCCAACCCTGCCGTGTTCCAGGGCGCAGCGATCTCCGGCGAGCGCTTCTCTCAGTACGTCTCCCGCCCGGAAACGTAGTGGTACTAAGAGGCTCGCTACCTCTATGGAGGTATCTAGAGCAGCTAGTACGGCCGTCCCCTGCCGGTGTGCCACTTCAGGGCACCGAACTAGCC
>NW_015679403.1:0-207 GCF_001515625.1 Sinocyclocheilus rhinocerous
CTATAAGTTATAATCAGTGATGTTGTCTGCAGTGTATGATGAATTCATCTCTTATTTACATTGCATGTACATCTGCATTTTGTTGTTTCTAATGAGAGAATTCACCAAAGTGCACTGACCAAAAATTTCGCGTATCAGCGACGTTAATATTTAGTCAAATCTCCTTAAATAATAGAAATATTAAAGAAAAAATTCTTGAACTAAAAT
>NW_015679404.1:0-207 GCF_001515625.1 Sinocyclocheilus rhinocerous
CTATTTAAATATCTGGGGAGCTGTATTTAAAGCTAATCAAGCCTCATGTAAAAAACACTTTAAAGCAAATAACAGTGAAAATAAATGAATAAATAAAATAACAACAGTGATAAAATAAATAAGTAAATAAAAATGACACTGTAAATAAGGTCAGCTCCAGTACACAGTCATTAAGAACTGTAGAAAGTGATGGCAGGGACTCAGTGA
>NW_015679405.1:0-207 GCF_001515625.1 Sinocyclocheilus rhinocerous
TACTAAATGACTAAATGTAAATGTAAATATATATATATATATATACACATTTTTCCTCATTACTACATTACCACGTTTTTCTTTGGAGTTGTTTTTAATTAGAATCAAGGATGAAGCTCATTACTTTTACTCAGGAACTGAGTTTTCGACGTGTCGTGTGACCTTTTGCTCTCTCTTTTCTTCAAAATAAGCTCTTAATCAGCTAAC
>NW_015679406.1:0-207 GCF_001515625.1 Sinocyclocheilus rhinocerous
ACCTGTGCAGCCAGCTGTCGACAGCAAGAGCGCAGAGCCATATTTCTGTGAATATGCACTGACGTCAGGCGTGGTGGTCATGTGACCTTATTTCTATTCAAATTTGGATTTAAATTCTATTTACATTTTAATTATATGGTTTTTGATGAATTGTGCATTGAATGTGGATTTCATATATTATTATTAATTTATCTTAATGCCTGACAC
>NW_015679407.1:0-207 GCF_001515625.1 Sinocyclocheilus rhinocerous
AGTGCATCCCTAATAGTTACAACTGCTTTTTACTTGTCATATTTTAAAAAAGTGGCCATTCTGACTGTTTAATTAAAAAAAAAAATCTTGTTAGTAGTTGTAACAATCTGAATACACTAGTACTAAGTAATTACCAGCACCTAATGACGACTTGTCACTACGGCACTCATTGTCACTAGTTGCAACTAGTATCAAGAGAGGCACTAA
>NW_015679408.1:0-207 GCF_001515625.1 Sinocyclocheilus rhinocerous
CTCCCACACACAGACTCCTCCCACACATATGAGCTCTTCTCGTACACCCCCCCTCCCACACACAGACTCCACCCACACATATGGGCTCCTCCCACACGCAGACTCCTCCCACACATATGGACTCCTCCCCCCACAGGCTCCTCCCACACACAAGCTCCACCCATACATACAAGGTCTTCTCATACACACCCCCTCCAACACATAGAC
>NW_015679409.1:0-207 GCF_001515625.1 Sinocyclocheilus rhinocerous
CTCATGGCATTTACAGTAGGGCCATGCTTTCCTGTGAATATATACAGTAAGTGACATGCTATATCATGTTTGTAGAAATGTGATTTTAGGCAAAAGAAAAAAAAAATTATTGCTAAAACAAAGTACAAAATTCAAAAAAATCATGTGGTGTGCCATGACCCCCAGAATATTTTGTTGTATGAACATGTAGTGCTCATGAAAGCATGG
>NW_015679410.1:0-207 GCF_001515625.1 Sinocyclocheilus rhinocerous
AGTGTTAGGTGTGAGGCGAGTTGAGGTGGGGTCCCTTTCGACCTCTGGCATTTTAATCACATGCCTTTCTTCCTCCTCATTGTTCCAGCTTTTTCGCCCACTTCCTCCCAATTAAAACAGTCTATTTTTGTGCAGTCTGTTACACTTTTATTGGCTTCTGCACCGTCCTCTCCTCCGCTCTGTTCTGTTCTCCGTTCGGCCTTCTGC
>NW_015679411.1:0-207 GCF_001515625.1 Sinocyclocheilus rhinocerous
ATACTCCCGCGCTCTATGAGCACCATCTCCACATGTGCGCGCCTCACTGACAGCACTCCTATACATAAGCATAGCGAAATGAGTTCTCTTTCGTTTGCATTTCAATGGCTTAAAATCCCTTGTTTTTAAAACGCAATGCTTAAAAACGCACGTAAATGGTATGTTTTCGTGACCACGTAGCACAGCAACGCCACGTGAGCCTGTAAC
>NW_015679412.1:0-207 GCF_001515625.1 Sinocyclocheilus rhinocerous
CTCCTCGAGCGCTGGGTCGCAGCAGCAGCAGGCCTTCAACGAGCCCCAGATCTCACCGCAGCAAAGCCTCACTCGCTTTCCGCTGCGACTCAGCCTTTCACTCTTCCAGCCGCAGCGCCGTACACAGCCGGGCCTCCAGCTCTCTTAGCAGATGCTAGCTCAAGGCTGCCCCCGCTAACGGTGCAGGCCATGTTGCAAATTAATTAA
>NW_015679413.1:0-207 GCF_001515625.1 Sinocyclocheilus rhinocerous
ATTTCTAAAGTAACTCGTCTCTGAAAATAATGTCCGTGTGCTCGGCTCTGAACACATGAAAGTTATTCATCAGCTTTGATTTGATTTGATTTTGCACAGTTCTCCGGTTCCTCGGGCTCTGGCTTCACTCCCACCTGCTCTCTGGAGCTCAGATGCTGAATCTAATTACAAAACCAGAAGACAAAATTCAGTTCCTGCAGCATGAGA
>NW_015679414.1:0-207 GCF_001515625.1 Sinocyclocheilus rhinocerous
CTCAGAGGGCAGGGAATTCCACAATTTAGGAGCCAAAGAAGAGAAGCCCGATCACCCATGATTTTTAGCAGAGTTGTTTGAACAGTTAAAAGACCAGCATCAGAAGAGCGTAGAACAGGTGTAGGGGTGTAGGTTTAAAACAAATTGGAATAGTATATTTAATTTTGTGTAACTTATTTCAAAAAGTGAAACTTTCATATATTCTAG
>NW_015679415.1:0-207 GCF_001515625.1 Sinocyclocheilus rhinocerous
CTCGGTTCACTTTTTCTGTTACAGCTAACCCCTTGAGGTTGTAACGGTTGGTTCTGGGAGGTAGCTAGGGTGTTGCTAAATCTAGCATCATTGTGTATTTATTAATTTTACCAACAGACAGCAAGGTTTTCAGGAACAGTACCAGGTCTAGATCAGTGACTTTAATCTGAAGCACAAGCTGGTCCTTTGGCGAGTTCTCCAGAATAG
>NW_015679416.1:0-207 GCF_001515625.1 Sinocyclocheilus rhinocerous
CTCGGTTCACTTTTTCTGTTACAGCTAACCCCTTGAGGTTGTAACAGTTGGTTCTGGGCGGTAGCTAGGGTGTTGCTAAATCTAGCATCATTGTGTATTTATTAATTTTACCAACAGACAGCAAGGTTTTCGGGAACAGTACCAGGTCTAGATCAGTGACTCTAATCTGAAGCACAAGCTGGTCCTTTGGCGAGTTCTCCAGAATAG
>NW_015679417.1:0-207 GCF_001515625.1 Sinocyclocheilus rhinocerous
ATATTGTTCAAATTGTGTATAAAATAAAAAGAAAGACAAATTAATTTATGCATATTAAAATCCCTTAAAATAACTATGATATAGTGGTTAATATAAATAAATAATAAAATCAATGATTTATTGATACTAATGCATGTTTTTCTACTTATGCGAATGAAAACTACAGAGATCTCTTTCTCATTCTCTGTATTCATTTAGCTATCTTTA
>NW_015679418.1:0-207 GCF_001515625.1 Sinocyclocheilus rhinocerous
CTTACCTTCATGAGGTCAAGCAGGACTGGACTGATGATTCCCAGATATCGTCTCTCCAGAGTCTGCGGATGGCTGACCGAGGGAAACTACACACGGAGAACACGCGCTGATGAATCAATCACAGTAAGAACATGTGATAATATAGTGCTGTGATTTCAGACAGACAGACAGACTGACCCGTAGCCCGTGAAAGCGTGGGTTGTTGTA
>NW_015679419.1:0-207 GCF_001515625.1 Sinocyclocheilus rhinocerous
ATACTGACCCCCCAGCTTTGTTCAGGGACTCATTCCATTTCTGTTTTAACAAATATCTGTGAAATTCAGTTTATGTCTCAGTTATTGAATCTTACAAATATTTACACATTAAATTTGCTGCAAATAAAAGTAGTCAAATGTGAGAGGATATAGGGGAAAGCATGGTGAGTTGAGCCAGTTTTTACTTACGCCGTGTTTAAAGTGAGC
>NW_015679420.1:0-207 GCF_001515625.1 Sinocyclocheilus rhinocerous
CTTATTGATTTTCATTATATTATATTATATTATATCAATAAAAATATTAGACACGGTAACTGAAAAAAAAATCTAAATACAAATAATAAAAAAATAAAAATATGAAAAGCAAATAAAAAAATTTAACTAAAATGTAAAAAAAAAAAAAACCTGAAAACATACAAAATAATAGATAATTAAAAATATTAACTCTGTAGTAGTATACAG
>NW_015679421.1:0-207 GCF_001515625.1 Sinocyclocheilus rhinocerous
GGGTAGAGTACAAACCAGTTCTTCTTCCATTTCTAAAAAGGAGAGCGGGATAAGAGGAAGCTTTTACTCTTCGATGAAGAACCAGCAGTGTCTTGAGAGAATTCAACTATTATTCACTTATGGGTCTAAAAATACATGCACACAGAACTATTTCTGTTAGTCTGAATTTTAACAGAAACATACACAGAATATAGGCTATGTCAAGTC
>NW_015679422.1:0-207 GCF_001515625.1 Sinocyclocheilus rhinocerous
CCTGGGGGTAAGCAGATAAACATCACATTTTCATTTTTGGGTAAAATGTCCCTTTAAGAATGTTTAGATAGTTGCACTGTAAAACTGAGTAAGAAGGTGGTTTTGTGCAGTATTGGCGAGCGTGTTGCTGTGTTTCATCTCTCACCCTGCTGGTCGCGATCGGTGCAGCGAGACACCAGCGCGCTCACGGCTGGAAAGGTGATGCTG
>NW_015679423.1:0-207 GCF_001515625.1 Sinocyclocheilus rhinocerous
CTTATTCGCCCAGACTGCTGCGGCCCGCAAAGAGAGTGTGTGTGTCTCTCTCTCTCTCTCTGTGTTTTCTTTTGAAAAAGTTTCCACGGAAATACTTCCCTATTTAATGCAATTGTTTCCTTACGAATTGTATTATCAGCATAACAATTTGACTAAATGTAGCTTTGCCCTTCTAGAACAATGTGCTTTTACTTTTAAATTGTAACA
>NW_015679424.1:0-207 GCF_001515625.1 Sinocyclocheilus rhinocerous
CAGAGACCCTCATCTCGCCGCCTACGCTTCTCCTCCAGGGAAAGATGGGATCTGCCCATCTGCATGGGTTCTGGTTCGGAGAAGGAAACATCCGCGTCGGATGTGACAGAAAGGTGGTTCAGTAGATTGGCCGCCGGAGCTCGGCACGCTCGCTGATCTCTTTACTGCAATCTGGTGTCCACCCGAATAGCCAGATCGATTAATCCA
>NW_015679425.1:0-207 GCF_001515625.1 Sinocyclocheilus rhinocerous
GGCCTTCAGGACTCTGTTACTTATTACTTTGGTTTCTCCAATTTCTACTTCCAGGCCATCATTGATGGCCATTCTTGGGGTTTCATCATCAACAGGAATGACCATTATAATGACTTTCTCCTCAACAGTGTGCTTCCCATCAGTGAGTCGAATTTCAAAACTGTCTTCCTTGGTTTCAGAGTCATCATGCTCATAAACAATATTGGA
>NW_015679426.1:0-207 GCF_001515625.1 Sinocyclocheilus rhinocerous
CTTCTGTGACAACATGCCCCAACAGCAGGCCACGGAATAAAAAAATAAAAAGGGTAATTGCAACTTTTTTTTCTCACAATTAAAACAAAATGATTTTTTTTTTGAACAGTCTTAACTTTATACAGTATCTGACACTTAAGAGATTTTTTGCTCCCAAGTTGGAGTGTATTTTCTCAGAATTGCCTCTGACCTCTAAACTCTGAATAT
>NW_015679427.1:0-207 GCF_001515625.1 Sinocyclocheilus rhinocerous
CTTTCTGTAATATACATTTCAAATCAATTTAAAACATTACCAGAGCGACCTATACATTTTCCCAATCTGTTAATGAGAATACAATGATCAACCGTGTCAAATGCTACACTTATATCTAAGAGGATTAAAACTGATGCATTACCTTTGTCTGTATTTAATCTTAGATCATTTACTACCTTTAATAAGGATGTTTCAGTATTATGACCT
>NW_015679428.1:0-207 GCF_001515625.1 Sinocyclocheilus rhinocerous
CACTTGCGTGGCCTTCATTAATATTATGTTATCTAGAAGTACAGTGTTTTTTAAAATATACTTTGCAAATTTGAAGTATACTAAAGGTGCACATTCAATACAATTAAGCACACGTTCTTTTTCACAAGGGTATCACTTTAAGTTGTTTTCCTCTAAATATCGTCCATACTGTTACTAAAAGAAAAACCAAGTCGCTCATTTATAATC
>NW_015679429.1:0-207 GCF_001515625.1 Sinocyclocheilus rhinocerous
TGGTCAGAGACATTCACACCAGTGGCCTGCTGGAGGTCATTCTGTTGGGCTCTGGCAGTGCTCATCCTGTTCCTCCTTGCACAAAGTAGCAGATACCGGTCCTGCTGATGAGTTAAGGATCTTCTACGGCCCTGTCCAGCTCTCCTAGAGTAACCTCCTGTTTCCTGGAATCTCCTCCATGCTCTTGAGACTGTGCTAGGAGACACA
>NW_015679430.1:0-207 GCF_001515625.1 Sinocyclocheilus rhinocerous
CTTTTGTTTCCAAAAACAAAATTTGTTCAAATGATTTTACTTATTTACGTAAAATAATTCATTTGTGCTGTTTTGTTAAAGTATTGTTTCTTTTCAAATAAAGGTCATATCTATTAGCCACTGGATTCCCTGGAATGCTAAAAAGACAAAGACTTGAAAGCACTCAAGAAATGTTAAAACAACAACTTCCTCCTGCACCATCTGCAT
>NW_015679431.1:0-207 GCF_001515625.1 Sinocyclocheilus rhinocerous
CTCTCAGTTCCCGTTAAGGGTTTTGGAGCGCCGAGTACGAGTCGCAGCCGCGAATAAAGGGGACCTGAGTCTTTCCGCGGAAATGAACGAGGTTGCTCCGCAAGCCTGGTGCAGCTGGGGAGAGTTGATGGACGAGATTTCTCCTGAACGTCCTCCCCTCTTTGAATCAGACCCTTTGGTGGGGGACAAAGAGGAGGAGGAGGAGGA
>NW_015679432.1:0-207 GCF_001515625.1 Sinocyclocheilus rhinocerous
CTTTGTAAAGAGCAAGTTTAGTTGATTTCAGCAAACATCTGTAACCAAATTTCAGATTTATGTATGTGAATTGCATATACATTTTCTATCCATTTGGATTACACACTTTAAACATGAAAAAAAATGATGCATAATTGTCAGTCACACATAAATAAAACTGGTAAGATTTCAGTAAAAGTACACAATAACCAGGTTTGTATACATATT
>NW_015679433.1:0-207 GCF_001515625.1 Sinocyclocheilus rhinocerous
CTTGAAAGGCAATATATTGCTAATTAGCTGGTGAAAAAAATAGAAATCTTACTGGTATGAGTTGTTATTATTATGAGTAAAATATTGTCACCTTCAATGTTGTTTTTTTTTTTTTTTCAGTGTACCTTGAATTAGTTGGCATATAAATTATCACACTTTACAGGTGTGGACAAGAACGTGGTGCAGCTTCTGAGGGACCGGACTGAA
>NW_015679434.1:0-207 GCF_001515625.1 Sinocyclocheilus rhinocerous
AAAATGCAAATTCATTCTTTGCCACTAGGTGCAGCTTTTGGAGCGTAAAAATAGCGGTTTCCCCGGTAACGCTGAACACAAAGCAGCACTGCGCTCACAGACGCTGCTTTATCAGGCTTTACAGGCGTGATGACAATAAAATGAGACCAATCGGACCAATCACTGCAGATTAGCGTCATGCAAAGGAGGGGTTTGGAAAAATGAATC
>NW_015679435.1:0-207 GCF_001515625.1 Sinocyclocheilus rhinocerous
ATCAATCGCTTCCATGAGCCGCCCAAACCGTCTCAGCCCCAGATCGCATATCCTTTTGCCAGGTACCGTCTAACTCGCTACACAGACAGTGTTTACTCTTGTATGTTGACGGGACTCTTGTACATATCATACACACTCTTGCACACACTTTCTGCTTCAGGACGGAGTCTGTGGAGAAGGTGAGTCCTGTCGACAAGAGGTACGAGC
>NW_015679436.1:0-207 GCF_001515625.1 Sinocyclocheilus rhinocerous
CTTGCATGTCAATCATTTTCTAGACATCATGATTGGCTGAGATTTCTTTTGAAGTTTTGAAGGAAGGCGTGGTTCTTCCCAGCTAACAGGGAACGTTCTCACAACTTTCACTAACGTTTTTTGAATGTTAGGACAAAAACGTTCTTAAAGTAATTTTTAATGAATATTCATATATCTTTATTAATATTTGACACAAGTTCTCATAAC
>NW_015679437.1:0-207 GCF_001515625.1 Sinocyclocheilus rhinocerous
CTGATATGGCTATTGATACCGATTTTGCTCTATTGTGTATACTGCTTTTCTATCCAACAAATGTGACCTCTGCAGAGAGCAGGCTTTGAAACAAGACACTTTATAACACAAGCACAGATCCTGCACTTGTTTTCTTATTTATGCATGTTTCTTTATCATCACTAACTTTAAGTAGTCCTTCGTTTTGTGAATATATTTACAATTTGT
>NW_015679438.1:0-207 GCF_001515625.1 Sinocyclocheilus rhinocerous
CTTATTCATCATACTCGGTGTGCAAAAGACAATTAACCTTGTAAAGGCGCTGAAACGCTGCAAGAAAAAGAAGATCACTGGCTTGCGTGATGTTTAGATGTTTCTCATTACTCACCCTGATCCTGTTGTGTATACATAAAGCGTGTGTTGTGGAGACTTGCATCATGAATGAACATTTTCTATAATTTAGGCAGTGCTTAATGTTTC
>NW_015679439.1:0-207 GCF_001515625.1 Sinocyclocheilus rhinocerous
TTAGTGTACTGTGTACTGACAATTACTAGATTGTTTAGGCATAAGTGTTCCATTGAAAAATGTCTGATCTAGTCACAAGTTTTTCTCCCATGTGCAGCCACCAACACGCACCATTGCCATTAACCTCACCCACTAGTCCTCCGTCCCTTTAACCACGACACAGATGTCACTTCACGATGAGATGGGGCCCCAAAGATTTTGCCGGCG
>NW_015679440.1:0-207 GCF_001515625.1 Sinocyclocheilus rhinocerous
AGATTCAGAGAAATTTAGCATTACATGACTTGCTCATCAATGGTTTCTCTAGAGTGAATGGGTGCCGTCAGAATTAGAGTCCAAACATCTGATAAAAACATCACGGCTTTTCAAGACATTATTGATGGACTGGAGTCGTGTGGATTACTTGTGGATTATTTTGATGCTTTTATCATTTGTTTGAACTCTCACTTAAAACTCACTATA
>NW_015679441.1:0-207 GCF_001515625.1 Sinocyclocheilus rhinocerous
CTGCCGATGACTTCAGTAAGTTAACCATGAACGAAACGCATAGAGCGGCTCGCTCTCGCTCGGGTCGCTGAGTGTGCGCGCGCATTTGTCCTCTTTATTGATACCAGTTGATAATAATTCACCATCGTTACAATAGCATTGCTGAAGAATTTCCTGTTGCAGTATCTTCAGCTTTGTTTTCAAGTTTTCAGTATTATATGCAGCATA
>NW_015679442.1:0-207 GCF_001515625.1 Sinocyclocheilus rhinocerous
TGACAGATTCCACAGAAAATCGCGTAGTGTATGATGGTCACAGACACAGAAAAATACGATTTTTTTTTTTAGCTTCAGACTTTGATTCCATCCAGTCGGAAGATAACATGTTTGATATTTTAAGACGATTTTAGAACTAGGGTTGCAAAAAGGTGGAAAATTTCCAGTAAATTTCGTAAACATTCCAGAAATTTTGGAAACTTTCCA
>NW_015679443.1:0-207 GCF_001515625.1 Sinocyclocheilus rhinocerous
ATGGGCAGTGCAGCAGACAGTGGGATTCCTGCCGGGCTTGAGAGCGTAGAAACCACTGGGATGTCAGCCGCTCACACTGACATCAGTGGTGGGTCCATCACATTAGCAATCAGTTTTGTCAGTCCTGGCCCAAGCTCCTGCGGATGCCCCCCCAAAAAAATCCTTAGGGGAAACTTGCTTGGTTGTCGTGGTGTGACGAGGCTCTGA
>NW_015679444.1:0-207 GCF_001515625.1 Sinocyclocheilus rhinocerous
AGGTTGAAGAAAGCGCTACCTCATGTTGTGCATGTAGATCAAATGTGTGGGGTAGAGGGTCGTAGTATTAAATGGAATCTACAACTGATTAGGGATGTTATTGCGTGGGCAGAGAATAGGGAGCTGCCGGTAATGGTGGTCAGCTTAGATCAGGCTAAGGTTTTTGATAGGGTGAATAGGGGGTTTATGTTTAAAGTTATGGAGAGA
>NW_015679445.1:0-207 GCF_001515625.1 Sinocyclocheilus rhinocerous
CTGTAAAGTAAAACTCACTAATTGGCAAGTGCAAGTTTTTTTTTTGTGCTTATTACACAGGACAGTTTAGCGATTGGTGGGGAATGTGATCGGCAAAGGAATCGAACACGGGTCACCAGAGACACAGTTGCACTGTATGTCAGTGCGCTAACCACTAGACTGTCGGTACCGACAGGTTCCATTGCTGTTTAGTTATATTGGTTCAGC
>NW_015679446.1:0-207 GCF_001515625.1 Sinocyclocheilus rhinocerous
AACATACAGGATAACATAAAGGACATACATATGTCTTTAAAATAAAGATAATTCAGAACTCCGCTTATACTGTACATGTCTAATATTTAAACAAACATAAAAAGATTGTTGTAGTTGTTATTAATAATAATAATAATAATAATGTGCGGAACACGTAGACTGATAACTAAAAAGAATGTGTGGTGTGGAACCCGAGTTATCAGGAGA
>NW_015679447.1:0-207 GCF_001515625.1 Sinocyclocheilus rhinocerous
CTGTAATTTGTCATTAATGATATAATCCTTAAAATAATAGTCAAGGTGTTAATTTACAGATATTGTTAGTAATTTTACATAGTTTTAAACACATTTAAAATTACAGATAAATACTGTGTAAAAAAAATAATAATTTTACGGAAAATAACTAACTTTTTTTAGTGTAGCTATCCTTAAATGAAAACAATCTGCAAAGTTGTTAATCAA
>NW_015679448.1:0-207 GCF_001515625.1 Sinocyclocheilus rhinocerous
CTGAGACATGTCTGGCTCAGTTCCGGGAACTTGGACAGGGACAGACACTCCAGGGGAGATGAGTCCTATAAATAGAGATTGAATATAGGTCAGAAACATGTTCGCTTGCAAACTTTAAGCTTTGATGTGATGTATGAACCTGGATTGAGACGTTGGTGTTGTCCGTTAAAGGTGGGGTAAGCGATTTTTCAAAAACGCTTTAGAAAA
>NW_015679449.1:0-207 GCF_001515625.1 Sinocyclocheilus rhinocerous
CTGTATACTGTACTGTATATATATATCATATATATAAAATAAATAATATATTATATATATATAAAATAAAGGTTATTTTTTGGCATTGATGGTTCCAAGAACAACCTTTAACATATATAGAACCTTTGCATTCCACAAAAGGTTATTTATAATGGAAAAAGGTTCTTTAGATTATAAAAATCTTCTTCACACTAAAAAAAAAGATGT
>NW_015679450.1:0-207 GCF_001515625.1 Sinocyclocheilus rhinocerous
AGCCGGATTCTGTTTTTAATGTTACATAAGTGTATATAATCCTCAATTTCTGTGTTATTATTTTAAAAAACATCATTAATAAAGGTAATCTGTCGTGAAGTAAACGCCTCGCCTCAGAAACCGACCCGTCTTTCTGCGTGTTTGCGCATGCGTAGATTTATATTAAAAAAAATAAATGTTAAATAAATTTTTGAGCAGCAAATCAGC
>NW_015679451.1:0-207 GCF_001515625.1 Sinocyclocheilus rhinocerous
CTGTTATTAACCCTTCACTGATGTCTGGGGTGTGGTGGAAATATGGTCTATGTGTGACCAGCAGTGTTTGTTCAATACAGTCCTATACAAGCAAACTGTTATTTAGGTAACTGATTTTACAATGAGATTCTGCTTTTAAATAAAACATAAAACTTGGTGATGGTGTCTTACCTGCAGTAATGTTCAGATCAGTGACTGAAATCCACT
>NW_015679452.1:0-207 GCF_001515625.1 Sinocyclocheilus rhinocerous
CATTTTGGTTTTTAAATTTGCATTTGCACATTTGGCAGATGCCTTTTTTATAATTCTGTTTAATAATATTTAATAATAATAGCAGTTAAATCAGGATCTTGTTAAACTAAAATCAGTTGTTTGTAAATGTCGATTTGATATATGACTGGTTAACTATGTAGCTAAGATTTAACTGCCTAGAAGTGCAAGTAACTAACTGTCAAAGAT
>NW_015679453.1:0-207 GCF_001515625.1 Sinocyclocheilus rhinocerous
AAAATAAAACATCACGGGGAACTGAAATCAAATCAGTCAGGAAATTTACATCCTGTTGAGGAGCTGAAAACCAGATGCTTTAAAAATGGATTAACTCTAGGTTGATTTGTCGTTATTCACTTGATTCGGAATTATGATTATTAAAGGCAATCAAAAAATATCTTTTGAGACCCATTTGAGCTACAACAGCTATCGAAATGTGTAAGG
>NW_015679454.1:0-207 GCF_001515625.1 Sinocyclocheilus rhinocerous
GATAGATAGATAGATAGATACATAGATAGATAGATAGATAGATATCGATAGAAAGACAGACAGAGAGACGGACTGACAGATAGACAATAGACAGACAGACAGACAGACAGATATGTAGATAGATGATAGATAGATAGATAGATAGATAGGTATTGTCAGATAATAGATAGATAGACAGACAGACAGATAGATATACAGCTAGATAGA
>NW_015679455.1:0-207 GCF_001515625.1 Sinocyclocheilus rhinocerous
TTGACTTCCTCAAAGATTGTAAACACTGGGCTTTTTCAAAACACTGTTTGTTTAAATGGTTATGTCAACTTCTGATTCAACCAGAAATTTGAATTTGGATCAAAACTGTCTGTTTGTTCAAAGTGTTTTGGGAACCTGTGTGGATTTTTGGCAGTTCCATTCCACTTGCTCACCAATGGATCCTCTGCAGTGAATGGGTGCCATCAA
>NW_015679456.1:0-207 GCF_001515625.1 Sinocyclocheilus rhinocerous
AAGACTGATACCAGCTGTGATCAACTGCAGAAAAGCTCTGTGAGTTAAGGCACAGTGATATTGTAGTTGTTGTTACTTTATCATATTATGCTGAATAGTGTTGTTTTTGAATAAATCAATTATTAAGTAACATCATTTTTACTGTATAATTTGTCCCTTAGACTTGCTGGCTGTAATCTCACTGCTCAGTCCTGTGAAATTGTGTCA
>NW_015679457.1:0-207 GCF_001515625.1 Sinocyclocheilus rhinocerous
CTGGACGTAAGCCATTGCTATTTACTACTGTTTGAAACCTTTATTTGTACATACTGCGTACTTCTATCGTGCTGCTCATACTGTTTAAAAAAAAAAAAAAAAATTTAAGTGTGGTACTAGGTTTATTAGTTCATTTAATGATTGGCGTTCATTGATTACCCATAGAAAAATATGGTTATTTTGCATTTTTGTTCCAACTTTTCTAAG
>NW_015679458.1:0-207 GCF_001515625.1 Sinocyclocheilus rhinocerous
GAAATCAGCTCACAGACAATTTGTGGGCTATATATATATATATTTTTTTTATATAATTCCAGTCTCGCTTGAGAACTCCAGTCTGACGCATGCGGGTTGTTTTGTTGTGAATAGTTTGCAGACCAGACAGCTGTCGGCGATTCTTCCTATTGTAAAGTGTGTAACCCCCTGTCGCTGATCCATCGTGCAATGTGAACACAGCAGCAA
>NW_015679459.1:0-207 GCF_001515625.1 Sinocyclocheilus rhinocerous
CTGGAACATTTTGTGCTTTCTTTAAGACAATGTACACATTTGGTTCCCACTTATCCGACAGTTTTTGTTTCCCCCTCAATCGAACATTTCTTACTAACACCCTATCGCCTACTTCCAAAACAGAAACCACCACATTTCTGTCGAACCTCTTTTTGTTCCGTCCGGCCACTTTCCTGCTATTTTCCAAAGCTAACTTGTAACTTTCTT
>NW_015679460.1:0-207 GCF_001515625.1 Sinocyclocheilus rhinocerous
AGAGGATGTCTATTACGGTTTAAATAGAGGAAATCTGTAGGAGACGGAAGGAAAACTGAGCAACAGATCAGGCCTCATGGTCAGAAAAAACCAAGTGCCCTTGTGGGTCATTTTACCCTTCACTTTATTCTGGGCATTTTACACTTATTCCTGTCATGTTTAAATACTAATAATGCTTTAATATACATATGCATAACGCATTTGGAA
>NW_015679461.1:0-207 GCF_001515625.1 Sinocyclocheilus rhinocerous
TTTACATTTACATTTAGTCATTTAGCAGATGCTTTTATCCAATACGACTTACAAATGATGACAATAGAATCAATCAAAACCAACAAAAGAGCAATAATACGCAAGTGCTATGACAAGTCTCGGTTAGCCTAACGCAGTACACATAGCAGGTTTTTTTTTTTTTGTTTTTTTGTTTTACATACTGTATATACACATACATATAACAAA
>NW_015679462.1:0-207 GCF_001515625.1 Sinocyclocheilus rhinocerous
CTGTGCTAGACACGGGGACTGGAAACTTCTCTGGGCTAAACTCGGTGACTGGAACCCTCTCTGGACTAAACTCGGGGGCTGGAGCCCTCACTGGGCTAAATTCGGGGACAGGAGCCCTCTCTGGGCTAAACTCGGGACCTGGAGCCCTCCATGGGCTAAATCCGGGAACAGGAGCCCTCTGTGGGCTAAACTCGGGAACAGGAGCCC
>NW_015679463.1:0-207 GCF_001515625.1 Sinocyclocheilus rhinocerous
CTGGTGCGAAAATAAAGCCTAGCTGGTGGCTGTTGCATTCCCAAACACGCGCTAAACTCACAGCACGTGCAATAACGAGTTCACTGCATTCATTCACTGTTAACGGAGCCGTTCTGAAGTGCGGAAAACACCGGATCACGAGCTGATCGCCGGAACTTGTGCGCTTCGCTTTGAATCGCGCAGCGAAAACAGACTTGATGAAGGGAT
>NW_015679464.1:0-207 GCF_001515625.1 Sinocyclocheilus rhinocerous
AAAAAGGATTTTTCGAAGTTATAAATAAAGATTATTGGAGTAAATGTGACAAGAAAAGAATATTTCAGTTTTTCTACTTTACTCATTTTCAAATTTATGTTACTTGCCATTTCTTTGTAATTGTTTATTAAATTTACTGGCAATTTCCTAGTTAAAAAAAACCGATGTGATGTTTTTATCAGCTGTTTGGACTCTCATTCTGACGGC
>NW_015679465.1:0-207 GCF_001515625.1 Sinocyclocheilus rhinocerous
AGATGTTGTTATCCAATATTACACCATAAATCACGCTTTTCAACTTTCGACGCACATGGGAAATATTACAATTATTTTCTTCAACAAGCTATAAATATTCATAGTAGGTGCATTATAATTCTTATTTATTCTTAATACTTTATGGTTATCTAACTCTGAGATGACATATACTAATATGATAATACTAATAAAAATAGTAATAATAAT
>NW_015679466.1:0-207 GCF_001515625.1 Sinocyclocheilus rhinocerous
CGAAATCTTGGAACCACTTTTTAGAGCAGTTTGGACTGGAACCTGTGTACCAGATGATTGGACAAAAGGGTTGATAATCAAGATTCCAAAAAAAGGCACACTCAACGACTGGAACAATTGGCGCAGTATTACTCTCCTGTCAATTCCAAGTAAAATATTCGCCAAGGTGATCATAAGCAGACTGTCTAAAGCTGTGGATGAAACTTA
>NW_015679467.1:0-207 GCF_001515625.1 Sinocyclocheilus rhinocerous
CGACACCCCTGAATGCACCTGCTGTACATAAATACTTGTTCATGTCAGTAATGATGCTCTGTGTTAGTATTTATCCATGTATGCGCAGAGAAACTACAACAAGCTTTATTTGATTTGTCTGCCTCAGGTTTGATTGTAAAAGGTCCCTCTGGTCCTCTGGTGGCTCCTCTGGGATCTTCAGTGGTTTTGCCCTGTTCTGTTGATGAA
>NW_015679468.1:0-207 GCF_001515625.1 Sinocyclocheilus rhinocerous
CGATGGAATGGGTGTGTTTGGTTATAAATGCTTTCATTTTTGGCTGGCCAAACAATTTGGCTTTATTTAAGGCAGGTAAATCTTCCAAGTCTCAAACAAAGCTCGCTAATAACAACAATGCATTTCCAACGAAGACACACCTATGAACGGTCTCCTCACCTCGGAAAGCGACTGATATTCTGTGCCTGCCGACCACACATAAATTAG
>NW_015679469.1:0-207 GCF_001515625.1 Sinocyclocheilus rhinocerous
GAGTCAAAAATAGAAGAAAACAGCTATACTGTATGAAAAAAAAAACAGCTTGATTTAAGATCGAGACAATCTCATATCTGTTTTGTTACTTTGACACAGCACCTGAATATTAAGTAGACTTTTCATGCATATGAGTAAGCATACCACAACAAAATCCTCTCAAAAACATTGTAACATTATGTCAGTGTTGGCAATGGATTTTACAAA
>NW_015679470.1:0-207 GCF_001515625.1 Sinocyclocheilus rhinocerous
CGCACAATGGTTCTTGACTTGGACGTATGAAGAAAACGTGCCAGTGAGGGTCTAGGCCACCCGGTTGTCCCGCATTGCGCATCTGTGGCTGCTCGTAGACAAACCCTTGGCCGCCCAGGTCGCCAAGAGAGAGTGGTGGTGGACCGCCTGCTCCGTTCGCTTCCCAGACGGTATAGGAACCCAGTGGGAATGCGTAACCCAAATAGC
>NW_015679471.1:0-207 GCF_001515625.1 Sinocyclocheilus rhinocerous
CAATGAAATCAGTCTGTTGGTTTGTTCAGTTTTATGCTGTGCCATTGCAAAGTCCCATGTCTTTTTTGATGCGCATTAAGGAATTTATTCGGTAAAAGTATTTCCATCAGTTTATGCGCATGTTTTCTTACCGGATACGAAATTTATTCTTCTTAGTTGAGTGTATACGTTTTTTTTACATTTTTAGAATTTATGTGCATCTTGGCG
>NW_015679472.1:0-207 GCF_001515625.1 Sinocyclocheilus rhinocerous
CGATTCGTCACATCCTGCCCCGGCGGGCAGCTGCTGCCTCCACCCCGTCCGCCGGCCGCAGTGGCCCAGCCTGCTTGTCGCCGAGGGTGGCCCCCTGTGTCCGCCCCGGCTCCCCCGCCACATCCGCAGCAGCCTCCAGCCAAGCAGCGCCGTGGAGCATAGGCAGGCCGTCCCGCCCGTCCAGGCCCCCGTCTTGCACTGGGTGCC
>NW_015679473.1:0-207 GCF_001515625.1 Sinocyclocheilus rhinocerous
CAGGGTTGATTATGCAAAACCTAAACATATAACATTTTTTGATTGTAATCAGGTCAGACTATCTCATCACATAATAACAGCTCTTAGCTGCTCACTGCATAGCACTGGTCTCTCTGCGTCACAACACCTCATGCATTGCTATAAAGAAAGCTCTAATTCAGAAGTCAAGGGTCAAGAGCGTGCAACTAAAGCAAACACTGATCTCCA
>NW_015679474.1:0-207 GCF_001515625.1 Sinocyclocheilus rhinocerous
CATTCAGAAATCGTTCAATCGTTTGCGCTGGATCTGTCGTGCCAGAAGATGTGCGTGGAAAGCGATGGATGTGAAATCGAGGGGTGCAGCAGTTCGGATGAGGTGCACACGCTGTCTGGAAGCATGAGTCCGGCTCTTAAATCCAGTCCAGACCTGCATCCCTGCAAACCTGGGCAGAAATTCCGTGCCGCATTACTCCGATGCCGG
>NW_015679475.1:0-207 GCF_001515625.1 Sinocyclocheilus rhinocerous
CCAGCACTACCGTAGCTCCTGACGATATGTTGCTAATGTATTGAAACGAAGCGACTGGTCTGTGCAAGAAACTGAACATTATTTACAGCATTATTACCTTTAATACAGAGTCTTGGGCAAACAGGGAAGTCTGATTCTTTTCTGCAAACTGGTTCTTTCGGACATGTCATTTCAATTAACTGGTTCAAATTACTGATTCACCAGTTT
>NW_015679476.1:0-207 GCF_001515625.1 Sinocyclocheilus rhinocerous
CTATGCACACTTTGACATTTAGCAAATGATGGATTCCATTGAAATGAGAGAATTTTTAAAAAAATGTATTACTTTAAAACACCACATATTTTTCACATTAACCTTCTATTGCGCAACGTTCCCTCAAGTTAACAAACCTGTTTTATTTTCTTTGCAAACACACAAATGCATTTATGCAGAAGGCAATAAAATGAATAATAATGAAGA
>NW_015679477.1:0-207 GCF_001515625.1 Sinocyclocheilus rhinocerous
CGTTATATTCCGGCCTCATCTGCTTGCCTATGTAAACTATTCATCGTTAATATGGTGATTACGGAATTCGGTCTTTTAATATTACTGTTTTAAATGTATTAAGGCACTTTTAAGTGTTTTTACAACGTTTTGTCGCTCTGTTTAATGATTGAAACTATTGCCGCGGTGCTTAATATGGACTGCAAATGGCCAAAACTTGCATTTTGT
>NW_015679478.1:0-207 GCF_001515625.1 Sinocyclocheilus rhinocerous
GTGAGATTTATAGCTCTTGTTCTGATGACTCGTGTGTGTGTGTGTATGAAGCTGTAAGCTCGTGTTAGATGAGCAGGTCAGATGTTTCACAAGAGTCTGTCTCACTTCTCTGTGACACAGCCTCTATTTTCTAGCTGTTCTATTCTCTACTTTCCCTTTGATGTGTTTATTCTTACATTTCCTGATGTATGACCCTCTTCCTTCATC
>NW_015679479.1:0-207 GCF_001515625.1 Sinocyclocheilus rhinocerous
CCCCCACACTCCCGTTACTGAGCTGAGCTGCTGCTGGCCTCTGAGACATTTTCTGAGATCCTGGAAGAGTTTGATTACCGGTTTCTCTCGTCTCCTCTGGCCCCGCCCAGCTCTGTATCGCCTCTGTCTCCCACCAGAATCCATCTGTTCCTTGGCCTCGCCTCTGCTGGCTCCTGTCAGTCCCTCGGCTCATCCTCAGTCTGCTCC
>NW_015679480.1:0-207 GCF_001515625.1 Sinocyclocheilus rhinocerous
AGGCTACATTACCTACACACAACAGCTTAAAACTATGACTAAACAGCTTGATTTGGGCTATTGGTTCACATTATTTTCCTGCCAGCCTAGATGAAAGTCGGTTCAAAGCAGAGCAAGTGATTTCTTTTTAATTAAAGATTTGGAATAACATGAACTTCTGAATTGTAAACAAATACATATTGATTTCATGGTGACTTATGAATATTC
>NW_015679481.1:0-207 GCF_001515625.1 Sinocyclocheilus rhinocerous
TAAAATGAAAAAAGAAATATAAAAACAAAAAATCATTCAAAATATTAATAAAAGCTATAATAGTATGTTAATGATATTAAAAAAAACATTGTTCCAAACCTATACACTGTAAACAACTATTTTTTGGAGTTGTAAAAAAGTCAGACTATTGAAGTACGTTTGACAAGAAAATTTAAAATATCATGTTTCATTCAATGTGTCTCTTGC
>NW_015679482.1:0-207 GCF_001515625.1 Sinocyclocheilus rhinocerous
CGGTGCGGGTCCCGCTTCCGCCGAGGCGGAGCGGCGATTACGCTCATGGGGTTCGCAGCTGGAACTGGTGGAGGAAATGGAGACGGGCGAGTCCCTATTTCTTCCTCACTCGCCAGATCCAGCGCTCGCTCGCCGGGATCGGAAGCCAGTTCTGCGGTTACTTCGGGGGCCTCTAAGTCTAAGCCGGATCTGCGGACCGTACTTAAG
>NW_015679483.1:0-207 GCF_001515625.1 Sinocyclocheilus rhinocerous
TGCAAACCTGGTGGCCAACTACAAGAAACGTCTGACCTCTGTGATGGCCAACAAGGGTTTTGCCACCAAGTACTAAGTCATGTTTTGCGGAGGGGTCAAATACTTATTTGACTCATTAAAATGCAAATCAATTTATAACTTTTTTGAAATGCATTTTTCTGAATTTTTTTGTTGTTATTCTGTCTCTCACTGTTAAAATAAACCTAC
>NW_015679484.1:0-207 GCF_001515625.1 Sinocyclocheilus rhinocerous
CAAAAGATAAAACAGTTCATAATTTCACAAACACCCTTTTTTAACAACCAATGCATTGGGATTTTGTTCGTTTTATGTGCACACTGCTTGTATATGGCCATTTAACTTAAGAACAGTTTGTAAAAGTGTCTACTTCATGAAAGAGTAAGCAAACTACAAGTGACATGCATTAAAAGACAACTGAACACAATATGAAACTCATAGGAA
>NW_015679485.1:0-207 GCF_001515625.1 Sinocyclocheilus rhinocerous
AGAAGTGGTCCAAGAACTGAGCCCTGAGGCTCCCCAGTAGTTAGACGTTGCGACATAGACACCTCACCTCTCCAAGATACCTTGAAGGACCCATCTGAGATGTAAGACTCAAACCACTGGAGTGCGGTTCATGAGATGCCCTTTGTCAATAGGGTTGACAGTAGGATCTGGTGGTTAACCGTGTCGAAAGCAGCGGACAGATCCAGC
>NW_015679486.1:0-207 GCF_001515625.1 Sinocyclocheilus rhinocerous
TAAACAAGCAACGACTAGATAACTTGGCAACAATAATTAATCATATATAATCTTTAGTTTTTTTTTCTTTTTATAATGCAGATTATTCACCCAGTGCCAGCTGTCAGTCTGAGGCTGCCCACTTCTGTACGTGTGAGGAGTCGAATGCCGTGACAGCGTAGCACACATTAGGGATGGGCGATACCCCTTATTTTGTTTTCGATACGA
>NW_015679487.1:0-207 GCF_001515625.1 Sinocyclocheilus rhinocerous
CGACATGACACAACACGGACAGAGGTGCAGAAAACACACACACACTGCTGATATTCCCTGCTCCCATCCATCCGTCAGCATTCATGATGATACTTCTGATAACTTCCACTCTCTCTTATTCTCATCAAGCAATAATTGTGATTTCTTAAATGTTTTTGAAAGCAGTCTCTTCTGCTCACCAGGGCTGCATTTATTTGATCAAAAATA
>NW_015679488.1:0-206 GCF_001515625.1 Sinocyclocheilus rhinocerous
AATAAATGCAGCCTTGGTGAGCAGAAGAGACTTATTTAAAAAAAATTACTGACCTCAAACTTTTAAACGGTAGTGAATATCAAAGCACCATTGCTTTATTATCTGATAATCACTGTACCATGAAAGTACTATAGTAGTGTTTTGACGAGACCAAGACCTACTTGTCTCACACACACACACACACACACACACACACACACACACAC
>NW_015679489.1:0-207 GCF_001515625.1 Sinocyclocheilus rhinocerous
CGTGTGCAAAACGCACTTTTGCGCGCTCAAAATATGATCTTTCACACGCAGAATTGCGGCAGAGATGTAATCCCATATCGTTTCCCATCATGCTTTTGATCAGCGCAGTTGCTGGAGAGCAACTGTGCTCGACTGCACAATCCGACACAGCCGCATTGGAGTTTTTTTGGCACAGGTCAGCATGACATCAGAGCAAGTCGGACGTAA
>NW_015679490.1:0-207 GCF_001515625.1 Sinocyclocheilus rhinocerous
CACGACATGTCTTATGTTAACCTGCATGGAGCATAGCTAACCACAGGAGCAATTTCAAGAAGTAAATGATGATTTAAGGGGGCACGATTAAGAAGATGAGCGTCATTGTCCTCCATTTTACGCTCCGTTTTCGGGTTTAGATGTGCCAGCTTCCTGTCTACTCACATAAGATGCGTGAAATGAAAAGTTGTGGCGTGCGCTGTGATT
>NW_015679491.1:0-207 GCF_001515625.1 Sinocyclocheilus rhinocerous
TAAATAATAAAAGTATAGCACATCTACTAATAATTATATATAAATAATTAAAAAAAAATTTTTTTTTACTGATGCAGTTATAAAAGATGCATTGCAATACAAAAGCCAACTTGTATCCAATGCACAATTTTTTAATTCGATGCATTGCATCATTAACTTGCCAATGCACAAATGCGAATCGGTGAATCTTACCATCCCTAATATATA
>NW_015679492.1:0-207 GCF_001515625.1 Sinocyclocheilus rhinocerous
TAAAGAGAGACACTTTCATAACTGTTTCATACTTGCAATTGCATTAAATTGCATTTAAACTATAGTATATTTTCATTAGACCGTAAATAACATGCAGTCAAGTGTCTGAAAACATTACATTCAGTTGGCACTTAAGTATATTCTTTTGCTAAAGTGTACTTCTTCACCAGGGCACAGTGAGTAGAAGTGATGTTTTATTAACAAATT
>NW_015679493.1:0-207 GCF_001515625.1 Sinocyclocheilus rhinocerous
TAAAGCTGTTTGTCCCCTAGTTTAAACATTGCTTTTATTGGTCTTAGTAAATCATGTTAAATAATGTGAATAATATTTCTTGTCCAATGTAAAAACTTATAATAAAAATTTAAGTTTTGAATGTCAGATTTGTTCTGACACAAACTCTTCCAATAAAGCTTGATACAAATTTATTTTGACATATTTTTGAAAGATGTCCCATGTATT
>NW_015679494.1:0-207 GCF_001515625.1 Sinocyclocheilus rhinocerous
TAACACGTATTTACTGCCACTTTAGTTCAATTTAATGCATCCTTTCTAAGTATTATAGTGTAAATAAAATTTCACTAGTAGTAGATATTTCTAGCGCAAGCCTACAAAACATTTCTTATGCAACGCATGCTTATTATAAATATATGAGTCACATTCGAGACAGCTAGTGACGGCAAGACAACTGAACTGAACATGTTGTACACTGGT
>NW_015679495.1:0-207 GCF_001515625.1 Sinocyclocheilus rhinocerous
TAACCTTTTTAGCTCTTTGAATGATTAATTAGCACTTCAAAACTCTTCCTATGAGTGTCTGCATGTATAATTCAGTTGAGACTTGAATATATATGACTTATATTGACTATATTGAGAGTTTTTCTAGATTGTTCAGTGTCCGTTGTTCGCAGGTAGTACTCCAGTCTCTAGTGATATGTCAGTAAATATGTTAGGATATTTAAAAAT
>NW_015679496.1:0-207 GCF_001515625.1 Sinocyclocheilus rhinocerous
TAACCTATGTAAACAAATTGATGAAGGCATCAAGATGAATTACTCGGAGAGTGAAATCATTCAGGCTGTCCTGCGGATAGTGAAACCAGGACAGTTCAAGGAAATGCTCATCAATAAAGACGACCTGACTGTGCCAGAGCTGAAAAATTTCCTACAGTCACACATTTAAGTGAGAGAGGCAGTAGTGAGCTTTTCCAGGAATTAATG
>NW_015679497.1:0-207 GCF_001515625.1 Sinocyclocheilus rhinocerous
TAAAAGGGAGCATATTAGTACCATACAAGTATGCATGCTTTAAGGTTAGATAAGGTACAAAGGTGTACCCTTGAGGGTACCTCATGAAAAATAACCATGGTGTTACATAAGTACTAAAATGTATTATTATTAGAGGTTGACCGATTAATCGGCCGATTTTTGGGCATTTTTAATTAATCGGCATCGGCCGATTGTGCTGCAAATTAG
>NW_015679498.1:0-207 GCF_001515625.1 Sinocyclocheilus rhinocerous
TGCCAGTTAACTAGTTTCATCTGCATTTGCAAAACGTGTGGGTAGGTTTAATTAGTTACTGTTCCAATCTAACCTTGACTGACACCCCTTAACTGTTGACAGACAGCTAATGGACATTTTCAACGGTTCGGTCACTTCCGTCACTCTGGTGTCACATTTGTGCAGCTTTATGCAAACACACCTCACATTCATGCTGCAATGACAAGA
>NW_015679499.1:0-207 GCF_001515625.1 Sinocyclocheilus rhinocerous
TAATAAATAATAACGGTTGTTGGGTAATAGGCGGGAATATTGGGTTAGCACTGCAGCGGGCTGGAAAAAATTAACATATTTAAAGCAACAGTAGCTGCAAGTCAACGCTGACTGAACAGTTCATCCGCAAATTCTAACAAATATATTCCAAACCCGTATGGCTTTTTTCTTTCTTTCTTTTTCTCTGTGATGACAAGCACGGCCACA
>NW_015679500.1:0-207 GCF_001515625.1 Sinocyclocheilus rhinocerous
TGGGCCCCAGATAAGATGCCCATTTTGAGCCCATGCCCACTCTGTTCCCCTGTAGCCCATGTGTAACCCATGTGGGCCCCACATTAACGTGTTTGCTGAGATATTGGGTAAACAACTCAATGTTTTTCCAATTTTGAACAGTGTAAATTGTAGCCAAATCTTTGTAAAATTATCTCTAAATTAACTACTCGGCTGTTATTTTAAGTA
>NW_015679501.1:0-207 GCF_001515625.1 Sinocyclocheilus rhinocerous
GACCCGTAATTAAGCCGTTTGTCACTCATTAGCCCTGCTCTAACTGGAGCAAATTCCTACATGTCCCTGAGTGAACCCTAAACAAAGCGACTCCAGCTGCAGGGCCACTTTTAGCATGGAGCACTTCAGAAAATCATATCCAGAAGTGTTATTCCAAGAGCTCATGTTCATTCATCAGAAGAGATCTTCATCAAGTCAATTGGATAC
>NW_015679502.1:0-207 GCF_001515625.1 Sinocyclocheilus rhinocerous
ATTATTTCTAAATAAAAACATTTAAACATTAACATTGTAATAACATTATTTCCCTATAATATACAAAACTGAGTATTTAATAATAAATATAATAATAAATATAGCTGCAAGAAAGAAAGAAAGAAAAAATTTACACTTCTCTACCCTGGAGAAAAACGTAAAGATTTGCAAATGTTTACCTCAAAGTTCTTAATTATTTTTTGCTAT
>NW_015679503.1:0-207 GCF_001515625.1 Sinocyclocheilus rhinocerous
TAATCTTAATTTATAAGTGGTGACACTTACATTTTTGAAGTATAAAATCAACAGTCTTCTCCTAAGGCAAGATCTGCGAGCAGCTGCCCGACGTCTCCTTTATAATACCATTCCAAACACTAAGGAAAACCGCAATAGGCAGGGTAAGCAATTTACTGTTGTGATCAGGAGATAGTGCACACCTGTCACCTCAAGTAATTATTGAAC
>NW_015679504.1:0-207 GCF_001515625.1 Sinocyclocheilus rhinocerous
AAAATGCCCATAAACTAGAGTGTAATTTTAGGAGAATGCAGATGAAGATGGCAACAAGCAGGGGGATACATAGAATAATGGCTAGTAAAAATAATGCAAGACATTTTTAAACTTTAGTCCACTAATCTGCCTTTGTGATAAATGAAAGAAATAGTGAACAAATAGGCTTATATTATTAAAATAACAAGGTGCAACACTTTAAATGGA
>NW_015679505.1:0-207 GCF_001515625.1 Sinocyclocheilus rhinocerous
TAACAAAGGCCTGTCAGTCTTTTTGTCATACGGTTATTCCATATACGTAGTAAGGTTTTACTAAATAAAACAGAGCAAATAAAGTGTAATGAAATTCATTAAAAAAAAAATTCTTCCCCCAAACAATGTAGTTCCTTAGAATCAGTTGTGGTTGCAGCAAAGGTTTGTAGAGTAATTTACAACAGCTTAGAACGTGGCTCAACCAAT
>NW_015679506.1:0-207 GCF_001515625.1 Sinocyclocheilus rhinocerous
GTCTGAGTCTGGTCTGGAACTACAACACAGTTTTTTATCTGAGTTCTAGTAAATAGATTTAAGAAACTGGCAACAAGAACTTAAAGTGGGAACTTCTAATGTGAGTCATGAAAAATTAACACACAGAGCCAGTTTGATACACACTTTTTGGGAAGTGGTGCCAAGTTGCACAAAATGCAAAAATACCTGCGATTATCATTTGCATTC
>NW_015679507.1:0-207 GCF_001515625.1 Sinocyclocheilus rhinocerous
TTTTAAAAATGGAAGTCATTAATATAAGACCATTTATGGTGAGAAAGAAGCACAAACATTAGTAGAACAATGCGTTTGATGAATGTACAGAAATTGGTATTAGAGCTAAATCGCTTAAGAACTCATTCATTCCCGTTGAATAGAATTGCTATGTTTTTCAAATGTATATTTGTACTTACAAAGTAAACATGTTTTAGGGTGTTTATA
>NW_015679508.1:0-207 GCF_001515625.1 Sinocyclocheilus rhinocerous
TAAGACAATAATTCAACTGAATACACAAAATCATGTTATTCTGCTAAAATGAACAGACTACTCTGAACATTTGGAGCGCTGCCATTTGCAAACGCGACGTGTAACGTGCTAATAATGTGAAAAATCTGAAGCGTGAAAAGAAACTCAAGGGAACCGAATGTTCAAACCTGACATTTAACTTCATTGACTTGGGCTTGCTGGGAAGTA
>NW_015679509.1:0-207 GCF_001515625.1 Sinocyclocheilus rhinocerous
AGATAGATAGATAGATAGATAGATAGACTACCATTGAAAACTTTTGGCTAGAAAATACAGCAAAAACAGTTATATTGTGAAATATTACAAATTAAAGTAACTGTTTTCTATTTTAATATGTTTTAAAATGTGATTTATTCCTGTGATGGCAAAGCTGAATTTGCAGCAGTCATTACTCCAGTCTTCAGTGTCACATGATCCTTCAGA
>NW_015679510.1:0-207 GCF_001515625.1 Sinocyclocheilus rhinocerous
GTAATATACAAATGCAGCTCATAGTGAGGTACACACTTTATGTTTGATTTGGAGAAATCACATTGTGAAATTAGGTTGAAACACTGCTTTCCTTAAACTAAAAAATATCAGTTCTACACTACCGTTCAAATGTTTTGGGTTGGCAAGACTTTTATATACATTTTTAAAAAAAATTGTTCACCAAAGCTGTTTTTATGTGGTCCAAAA
>NW_015679511.1:0-207 GCF_001515625.1 Sinocyclocheilus rhinocerous
CATCACTGACCGCTCAGGAACCTGCAGTTCACTCAAAAAAAAAAAATCTGTTATCATTTACTCAATTTCACATCTTTTAAACCTGTTTGACTTTGTCTTCAATGAAACACAACAGGTACATTTTTGATTTATTAGCCACTCTTTTATATATGATGAAAATCAATATAAATCTATAAAGTCCCAAAATCTCAAATCAAAAATAACAAC
>NW_015679512.1:0-207 GCF_001515625.1 Sinocyclocheilus rhinocerous
GAAGATCTCTGCAAGCCCCATCCACGTATGAAGGCTGTAGCATTTTCCAATTTACAGTGACTGGAAGACATCTCTCTAATCCCTCCTCACCCACCCTTCTCTCTCTCAGACCTTTGTACAGCTCCTTATGACTTAACACTGCTCCCTGTTCCAGGCACCAAGGATGTTGACGCACAAATTTAGCAAAACACTGATATTCTATTGTCC
>NW_015679513.1:0-207 GCF_001515625.1 Sinocyclocheilus rhinocerous
TACATTGCTCTGATATTGTGTTTATACTGTGCCATATGCAGTACTGTTGGTTTTCAGGAGCACATCTGCCAGAATGTGTGGGAATGTTTACCTGGATCCACATTTCCATTGGGATTGTGACTGAAAGCATATGGAGTGGAGATATGCAGGCATGTCGGTGAGAGTTTGTCCTCACACAGCTCTCAGCTCAGCCTCTACCTCATCACC
>NW_015679514.1:0-207 GCF_001515625.1 Sinocyclocheilus rhinocerous
TTTTTAAAATCTTTCAAAGCACCCGTAGTTACACATTCATCCGTTAAAAACCCGAACTCGATATAAAACTTTTAAGTATTCACACATTACGATATGATACAGGTTTTTTTTGTAGCTAACTAAATCTAAAAACCATAAATACTATTTGTCACTAAAAGGAAAATAAGATTTTTTTTTTTACATTTTATTTTATTTCAGTTACATAAC
>NW_015679515.1:0-207 GCF_001515625.1 Sinocyclocheilus rhinocerous
TACTAACATGCATACTTTAGGTACTAATTTGCACTTTTAAAGTACTAATATGTAACATTTCCAAATACCTCTGAAAAGTAACTCTGTTTCTCCATCGAGTGTTCACTCTACATTGCGAAAATCACAGTGGGAACTCCTCCCCTTCCCCAATTTCCTGAAACATTATAGGATAACGCCAGTTCAATAAACTGGCCAATTGTCGCTACT
>NW_015679516.1:0-207 GCF_001515625.1 Sinocyclocheilus rhinocerous
ACAATACACAATAAAGCGCTATATAAATGCATCATTCATTCATTTATTCATTCATAATTAACTAAACACAGCTGGAAACCAATGAAGAACTAATCAGGGAACATAATTATAAACGAAATCGTGAAAATCGCGTTTGGTCTCGTACTGTATTGCGTACCTTGCCAGTGTCGTGTGCTTTGCTTGGCCATTTGTTGTGATAAACAGGAA
>NW_015679517.1:0-207 GCF_001515625.1 Sinocyclocheilus rhinocerous
GTCAATCCCAAAAACTGACAGTGTGAACGTAGCTATTTAAATGGTGTATGGCCGACCACCATGTAATACTGATAACACCAACTACCTTGGGAAGCCTACAATCTACATTCCTTACCACCCAACCCTTCTGTAAACCATGAATCGGGAAAAAAACAAAACAAAAAAAAAACAAATTCAACTGTCACTCTCACCTGCCCAACCCTCATC
>NW_015679518.1:0-207 GCF_001515625.1 Sinocyclocheilus rhinocerous
AGGTGCTGCAGCTTCCTCTTCACTGCTGGAGTCCTCACTACTTGAACTCACCGCATCTTTCTTTGCTTTCTTGGCTGATGGGCCGTTGACCACCGAAGGGCCACTGGTGACTGCTTTACGCTTTTTGGTTTCTGGGGACCTTGAGCGGGCAAATAATAGAAGTTACAAGGCAACAGTAGAAGTGACGACAAAACTACAAATACTACC
>NW_015679519.1:0-207 GCF_001515625.1 Sinocyclocheilus rhinocerous
TACTACGAAGAAATCGGCGTCTCAAACTTATGTCGAGTTTGCTCGCGAGAAGGGCCTATTGTTTGACCGCTGGATAAAAGCATGTAAGGCTACGGACTATAATTCTTTGAGGGAGCTTATGTTGATTGAGGAATTTAAAAACTGTGTTCCCGAACGTACTGCTCTGTACTTGAATGAACAAAAAGTTAGCACCGTGCAACAGGCGGC
>NW_015679520.1:0-207 GCF_001515625.1 Sinocyclocheilus rhinocerous
TATAAAAATATATTTTATAAGTATAAAAGTATTAACTTATTTAATTTTAGCTAGATGCCATGGTAACATTTTTCATTTTCATTCAGTTTAAGTTGTAAGTACTAAATAACTAAACAAGCAGCTTAATACAAAAGCCATGACTGATTTTCATTAAAAATCCCAAAATAATTCTAAGATATAGAATATAAATATTGACAAATGAGAATG
>NW_015679521.1:0-207 GCF_001515625.1 Sinocyclocheilus rhinocerous
AAAAAGGATTTTTCGAAGTTATAAATAAAGATTATTGGAGTAAATTTGACAAGAAAATAATATTTCAGTTTTTCTACTTTACTCATTTTCAAATTTATGTTACTTGCCATTTCTTTGTAATTGTTTATTAAATTTACTGGCAATTTCCTAGTAAAAAAAAAACGATGTGATGTTTTTATCAGCTGTTTGGACTCTCATTCTGACGGC
>NW_015679522.1:0-207 GCF_001515625.1 Sinocyclocheilus rhinocerous
TATAAATGCTACATGGTTTGTTAAAAATAAAGAAAGTTATAAACATTTTAAACTGTTTAGCTGTAGTCATGTCTCTTGCATATACAGCTGACAATTATAGCATGTGAATTATTACATTTATCAAATTGTAAACGGTGAAAGGTTCAATAGGTAAAACTTTACAATAAAGGTCTATTTCTTCACATTAACACACTGTAAAAAAATTAA
>NW_015679523.1:0-207 GCF_001515625.1 Sinocyclocheilus rhinocerous
TATACACATATTTACCTTTGTTTGAATTGTCTGAATCAATTCTTTGTGGGAAGAGTCTTGAAGGATCCCTCGTGACTTGTTGTGTGTCTCCAGGAAAATACATCTTCTCTTTAAAAACCCTCCAGTTTGAGAGCTTTTGTCGAGCGATAACAGAGAAGTTCAGTGATCTGTTCTGGGATCAGAAGCTGCTGTGTGACCTGCACCGTC
>NW_015679524.1:0-207 GCF_001515625.1 Sinocyclocheilus rhinocerous
TAAGATTTGCAGGTTTTGTTAATAACTCCTATATAGTGTCGTACACCACATACTGTCGGAGATAACAGATTTTCACTTATTTCAATATTCTGCAATTATCACGAGTTTCCGTTCAATACTAAACTTCACATACTTTACACACATATTAAAGGCCTTATTTCTTCAAAAGGGTAATAAACACTGATTAATTTTGCACCGATTACATGA
>NW_015679525.1:0-207 GCF_001515625.1 Sinocyclocheilus rhinocerous
TATATTTACAACAGTGAATTACACTCACTTAACTTTAGAGGTCTCCAAAGTTGCAAAAATACACAATTTTATGTACAGTTGCTTTATCATTAAGTAAGGTACAAATCCAGTGTGTATGCTCGTGTTGTGAATTAGGCTGACATTTTCCGTGTGCACAAATACGAAATAATCCATGCAATTATTAGTGAATGAGACCCAATGATTGTT
>NW_015679526.1:0-207 GCF_001515625.1 Sinocyclocheilus rhinocerous
GTGTGTGTGTGTGGTGAGCTCAGTTTGGGGATATAATGGTCACAAAAAGTGAGATACAGTGTTATTTATATATATTTTCTAGTATTTTTGTTGTTTTGTTTTGTTATTTTTATTTATTTATTTTTTAATCTGTCTACAGTATATAGTTTTTATAATTTTTTTAAATTTCAATGTTAGTTTTAGAATATTTCTTTACTTCAAGCTAAA
>NW_015679527.1:0-207 GCF_001515625.1 Sinocyclocheilus rhinocerous
TATATTTACAACAGTGAATTACACTCACTTAACTTTAGAGGTCTCTAAAGTCGCAAAAATACACAATTTTATGTACAGTTGCTTTATCATTAAGTAAGGTACAAATCCAGTGTGTATGCGTGTGTTGTGAATTAGGCTGACATTTTCCGTGTGCACAAATAAGAAATAATCCATGCAATTATTAGTGAATGAGACCCAATGATTGTT
>NW_015679528.1:0-207 GCF_001515625.1 Sinocyclocheilus rhinocerous
TATCAATATTAATATGAATTTCAACATCAATATCAATATTATTTTAAAATTAATGTTTAATTTGCTAAATTCATCCTATTTCTGTCACAAAAATACTACAATGAAAATTAATATTAATATTAATATCAACATCAATATTCTAACATTTAAATTATTATTAGCTAGATAATAAATAAATAAATGAATAATTAAATAAATAAATGAAAA
>NW_015679529.1:0-207 GCF_001515625.1 Sinocyclocheilus rhinocerous
AATTAACCATTTAGATGTTTTCACAAAGCGACCCTACTACAATGTTTCATTCTGCTATATATGTTGAGACATAGCCTACAGTGGAGAGAAATGTTGTAGGCTCGACTGTAGGAAGTTGCTCAATTGCATTTGTGAGAAAATCAAAAATCAAAGCAGTTTGTCTTTATTTGCAAAACGCTGGATTTGTTTGATGAATATTGGCACAAA
>NW_015679530.1:0-207 GCF_001515625.1 Sinocyclocheilus rhinocerous
ATTATGGAAATAATGTACTTTAAGAGAATATAAAATACTTAAATACTAACTGAATATGTTAACTGAAATTAAATGAAAATGTATTTTATATGCAAATAAACGCAATTACCTTAACTTCAGATAACTTTTTTACCTACTTACTACATCTTTATACATAATTTCATAATTACTTCTATTGTCTTTGAAATGTGGTACTGCTGATTGTAC
>NW_015679531.1:0-207 GCF_001515625.1 Sinocyclocheilus rhinocerous
TATAGCTTATATACATATATTAACTTCCCTGATAAGGGGGTTACACCCTCCCCCTTCTAACTTCTCATGTCCTCATGAGACTAAACATATTTAAGACGGAACTACTATTCTGACAGTAGAGCAGGGGCTTGCAGGAACACACAGGGGACACTGGGCCATGGGGTGGCACCATACAGTGTTGCAGGCCTTCTTTGTCTTGGACGACTC
>NW_015679532.1:0-207 GCF_001515625.1 Sinocyclocheilus rhinocerous
TATCATGCAGACCAGAACTTGCGTCAGCTGGATGTCCAACGTGTCTTCATTCACATGCACTAACCACTGCTCCACAGAAGCTGAAGGCTAATGATATCTTACTGAATATGACTCAGTGTGATGTTTAACATTGCAGCTGTGAATACTCTGTTAAATTTAGTTACTTGTTAATTATGCAGTGATCTTACAGCTGTCATAAATTAGAGA
>NW_015679533.1:0-207 GCF_001515625.1 Sinocyclocheilus rhinocerous
AACATAACTTTATCAATTACCCAAATATAGATAAATATCCCAAAATCCATGAAAATAAAGAAAGGTACCTTAAATTTTTTCTCATCTTGCCTTGCAAGCTTCTCTCACACATCTTCATGAAGGATGTTCCTGTATTTACCACGACTGGCACAGCAAAGCTGCAGCCCCCTTCCTTGGGTTTGTTACCTGTAAAATATATGATGATTA
>NW_015679534.1:0-207 GCF_001515625.1 Sinocyclocheilus rhinocerous
TATTTAATGTTCATGACACAGATAAAGAAGTACCAGATATTTTTTCATTAAATTCCAAATCAACAACCACTGTAGTAAATAAATAGTGCTGCTATTTTTTCTACTACAGTTTCAAATAGAGTACCAACTTCTGTCTGACAGACCTGCAGCCTTTAACAGAAAATACTTTCTCTTCTTCAGGGAAGAAGGGCATGTTTCTGGCCACTT
>NW_015679535.1:0-207 GCF_001515625.1 Sinocyclocheilus rhinocerous
TTATCTTTCCATAAGATAACATAACACTGCCACAGCAACACCCAACTGAATCACTTGCATTTTATGCATCTTATGCAGTTTTTTCCTTTTTCATTTATTCATTATTTGGTATTCATTTAGTAGTTGTTGATTACTCTTTTGTTAATAAAATTTATTTTAATGCACTTGTGTCTTCCTTGTGTTGATAATACAGTAAGAGGTTCTACA
>NW_015679536.1:0-207 GCF_001515625.1 Sinocyclocheilus rhinocerous
TATTTTTGTATAATAATTAATATGTAAACAAGTAGATAGAATAGAGGTAGAATAGAGAGTTATAGTGTTAAATGAAATGTAAAAAAATTCTAACAATATGGATTATAAATTCAATGTTTGTGTTACTTACTTACCGGAGAAGAGGAGAGAAGTATCCTCAGTGGTCCGTGTACCTACGTATAATTCGTTTTTTAATTTAATATTGAA
>NW_015679537.1:0-207 GCF_001515625.1 Sinocyclocheilus rhinocerous
TTAGAGAACAACCTACAATTTCCTAAATTTCAAGGTCACTGCTTAATATAAGTTATCCTAACAGGAGTAGAAGCATATTTCATAAATTAAGTTTATAGGGGGGAAAAGTAGGGAAAAAAATACTATGGACGTCAATGGTGACCATCAACTGTTTGGATACTCACATTTTTCAAAATATCTTATTTTGTGTTCAACAGAAGAAAGAAA
>NW_015679538.1:0-207 GCF_001515625.1 Sinocyclocheilus rhinocerous
TTATCTATGAAACCTATGTTATTCTGCGGGCACCACTTAGACATCAAGCCATTGAGTGACGACAGTCTGCTGTGTATCTCATCACCACGGTAAGAAGAGAGGGGACCAGAGCATATTACAGTTTCTGACACCGTACTTGCAAGTTCACACACCTCTTTAATGTTATATGTTATAATGACTTATACTGTCTTTTTACGCATTGCATCG
>NW_015679539.1:0-207 GCF_001515625.1 Sinocyclocheilus rhinocerous
TATATAAAATTGCATAAATTGCAGAGACTCTTCTAAATATTATAACGTCAAATATATTAATATAAATATTCTATTGATTTTATTTTTAAATAAGTATGATAAATACATGTACTCTAATATATATATATTAAAGTATAATATATAGTGTGAAGTGTGAGTGTGAGTGTGAAGTGACGTGTGGCCAAGTATGGTGACCCATACTCGGAA
>NW_015679540.1:0-207 GCF_001515625.1 Sinocyclocheilus rhinocerous
TATTGTGAAGTATTATTACTATCTAAAATACATTTTCTATTTTAGGTTTATAAATTAAATATATGACCTATCTGTAACAATAGAGACAGTCAAATGCTTAAATGAAACTTTTTCTGTCTACACAATTGCAGGGTCACTGATTTGCAACTGTAAAAATACATTAAATATCCTAGGCTTTGTTCAGATATGCAGCAATTTGTTGCATGT
>NW_015679541.1:0-207 GCF_001515625.1 Sinocyclocheilus rhinocerous
CGTTCCCAAAGCGACTTCGACGCAGCTCAAGTTCCTGAAGGGGAATCAGTGTAATGCTCAGCTTATAGAGGCTGTTGCATTTGCTATATGCTATATTTTGGAACGGCGAGTTTTGATTTCTGAAACAGTATATAAAAACAGTATATAAAAATCAAGCAATTTGATTTCTCATGATACAGAGTAATCAGTTAGTGTCTCGTATAACAC
>NW_015679542.1:0-207 GCF_001515625.1 Sinocyclocheilus rhinocerous
ATGTCTTGTTCTGCAAGACCTTATTCTAAATCCTTAATCCTACCCCATTCTTAAACTTAACAACTACTTTACTAAGTATTAATATGCAGTAAGTAGGAGTATATTGAGGCAAAAGTCATAGTTAACAGTTAGTTAATAGTGAGAATTGGACTCTAATCTAACGTGTGACCAGAATAATTTATGTAGTTATCTATTATTTATTTGAAA
>NW_015679543.1:0-207 GCF_001515625.1 Sinocyclocheilus rhinocerous
TATGAATATATTAACATTTAAACAATAATTGTGCCCTATGAAATTTATTTTATTTTTTCTGTTTAAATTTTTCTGAGCGTATTATCAAAAAGCGTATTATCAAAAATGGTGTTAATCAAATGAAGGCATAATATTTAATTTAATTTAAATATTTCTTTTAAAATGTAATTAGTGTTGCAAAGGGACGGAAAATTTCTGGTAAATTTC
>NW_015679544.1:0-207 GCF_001515625.1 Sinocyclocheilus rhinocerous
TTAGCTTTGGCTTCAGCGAAGCGCGTAAGTGAAATTCACGCACTCCCTGTGCATTCAGCTTGTATGCAATTCATGCCAGGGAACGCAGGGGTGCTTTTGAAACCTAACCCAGCTTTTATGCCCAAGGTGGTCAATTCTATTATTCCTCTCAAGTTACGAGGATACGTATTTACATGGAGAGAACTAAAGGGTTCAGAGAGAGTGATC
>NW_015679545.1:0-207 GCF_001515625.1 Sinocyclocheilus rhinocerous
AACTAAAATGAGAATTGCAATAAAAAGTAAAGGCAACATTTGCCTTGGCAACCAACTAAAATAAAATAAGTTGAAGTACTAAAAATTACTACAACTGAAAGAAAATAAAGCAAAATAACTAATATAATAAAAATAAATAAAACTAAAATTTGACAAAATACCAAAATTATACAGGTGCATCTCAATAAATTAGAATGTCGTGGAAAA
>NW_015679546.1:0-207 GCF_001515625.1 Sinocyclocheilus rhinocerous
TATGTCTATTTTTCATAAAGCCTGTTTGAGATTCATTAATAATTTAATCTAGTCCTGATTTTAATCTCCTAGCATATACTAATGCAATCAATTTGTAATCTGTATTCAAGAGAGTGATGGATGGGTCTCCAGTTATCAATATCCAAGGGATCCTTATTTGGTTTAGGGATCAGGGAGATTAAGCCTTGTTTCATAGTTGTCGCCAAT
>NW_015679547.1:0-207 GCF_001515625.1 Sinocyclocheilus rhinocerous
TATTTCCTATGCTGATTTACTCACCTACAAAATCACCCCAATCATAATTTTTTTCCCCAAATAGAGCTATTCAAGTCATCTGTTTTGTTTTTTGTTTTTTTTTCATATCGCAATATATATCGCAGAAAAACGTTTTTTCCAATATCATGCAGCCCTATAGCCTATTGTATTGGTTTTAGGACAACTTTGATGAAAGGTTTTGATCCA
>NW_015679548.1:0-207 GCF_001515625.1 Sinocyclocheilus rhinocerous
TATGTTCCATGGAAAATTCTCCTTTTTCTGATGGGGGTCTGAGAGTAAAGAATGATATGGAATGAATGGGGAAAACAGAGGTTTTTACTTTCACCTCAGAAGGGTTTGTGGGTTTGACTATAGTACAGTTGACTCTGTCTGCCCCAGTGAAACACCAAGCATCAACAACTGAGAGGTCTTGAGACTGTAACAGCCTGTATACATTTG
>NW_015679549.1:0-207 GCF_001515625.1 Sinocyclocheilus rhinocerous
CTTAATAAAAATTTCGCCGTCAAATTTCTTTCAAAAATATCAGAAGAAATCGTGTTATGATTGAACTGTATGTTTTAAGCGTTTAGGTGTAATACATTTGCCATGTCAGAGCCAGAGAGTGAAACTGTGAGTCCTGAAGCCAGTTTCGCCGCGGAGCAAAGGGTGTTACAAGAAGTCATTCAGACCGAGACTGAAGTTCATGAAGAC
>NW_015679550.1:0-207 GCF_001515625.1 Sinocyclocheilus rhinocerous
TAGAATTTGCTTTGTTCAGTATGAGCAGGAGTTGTTCTTAAGCCTATTCTGTACAATTCTGTTTAAGATTCTAACAGAACTGAATAAGCCCGATGCAGTGTGGTGGCAGAGTTGTATTGGAATTGTTGTTAAAGTAACTGAAGCAAAGCGCTTACGTTTAAAGTTTCTAAAGTAACTGAAACAAAGTTGTACGTTTCTAACGTAATT
>NW_015679551.1:0-207 GCF_001515625.1 Sinocyclocheilus rhinocerous
TATTGCATTATCATATCAGATTTTGAGTAACAGATCGGATCATTTAGCAGATGAGCAAAAAAAAAATATGGTTCTTTATTATTTTAATAACAGAATACTTCTTTGATGCCACAGCAAAAACTAACATATAGGGATGTAACGATTCACTCAACTCATGATGCAATGCGATACGATTCACAATACTGATTTCACAATACAATTTTCTCA
>NW_015679552.1:0-207 GCF_001515625.1 Sinocyclocheilus rhinocerous
ACCTTTCTGAACCGGAGCACACAGACGAAGAGCTAACCAAGCGTGACCTTTCCAACGTGATTACGTCATGCATGAATTTGCAGACGCGCATCGCGGAGCTGGTGCAAGATGTGCATTTGTGGTTAAAAAAAGTATATACATTTTTATGTTTTTTAGAAAATGACCAATCGTTTCGCTAGATAAGAGCCTTATTCCTCGGCTGGGATC
>NW_015679553.1:0-207 GCF_001515625.1 Sinocyclocheilus rhinocerous
TAGACCCATGCAGAAGATAAGAGAAGAGCGCTGTTCCCAGTGATTTAGATAAATTATTTCCCCCCTCTACATTTGCATGCAAATGCTCCCCTTCACAGCCCTTCGCATACAATAGGCAACATAAAATTGTTGTCCCGTCAGGTAGAAATAAATTTCATCCCATAACTCTCCATTTAGTGGGTGTTATGGTGTCACTGTGCAACCAAT
>NW_015679554.1:0-207 GCF_001515625.1 Sinocyclocheilus rhinocerous
GCATGACCATACTTTAGATCCCTCAATCTGACCCCATACCTAAATTTAACAACTACCTTACTAGCTATTAATTAGCAGCAAAATATGAGTTTACAGAGAAGTCGTAGTTAATAGTTAGTTAATGGTGAGAATTGGTCCCCAAACTAAAGTGTGACCGACATTTCTTATACTTAAGTTTAATTTTGTATAAGTACATAAAAAGTAGAC
>NW_015679555.1:0-207 GCF_001515625.1 Sinocyclocheilus rhinocerous
TATGTGGCCCACATGTGGCTGATAAACCAAATGCCATTATTTAACTACATTTACACCACACCTATTTTTTTTTTTTAAATGCCCATTACACAATAAAACTTAAACACAAAAATGGATTCACACCCATTTTTTAAATGTTTATTGTATAATTTTAATAACAGTATTACAATACAGAACATAACAGAAGTGTGCTATTTTGCAAATGTC
>NW_015679556.1:0-207 GCF_001515625.1 Sinocyclocheilus rhinocerous
ACTATCATTTCCATAGCTTTCTGTAGCGCAGCTGCCAGACTTCCAGTGAAAACAATGGCAAACATTTAGACACGTTAAAGCACAGTATGCTTTTTCTTGTTTAGAAAAATTTATATGAATGCTTTTTGTTTGAATGCCAAATTTAAAGAGTTTATTCAACGTTCATAAATATAGCCTAATTTATATTCACGTGGCTTTTTTTGCTCC
>NW_015679557.1:0-207 GCF_001515625.1 Sinocyclocheilus rhinocerous
CAATGACAGACAACATATCAACTACCCAAGTTAATACTGATAATTTCTTACAATCAGAAAACACATGTTGGATTTACTTTGGCCATGTTGTCATGCCCATAATTATATTTAAATAGATAAAACTGCAGTGAATTCAGACAAGTGGACAAAGCAAGGATACTCAGTCATTCTATGAAATTAAGCCACACTGAGTGTGTTCCTGGAGAA
>NW_015679558.1:0-207 GCF_001515625.1 Sinocyclocheilus rhinocerous
TAGTCTCCCAGACTCCATAATGCGGAGCTGACAGTGAGAGAGAGCTGTGCTCACAATAATGGCTCTGGCCATTGACTGTCTGCTGGCTGTCGTAGAGATGCAGTCAAAACTAATTACAATCTGTATGAAGCAAAGAGGAACTGCCGGTGGAGTTGCGAGGCGCCCAAAAACAAGGGCCGGTGAATCACAAGGTGCAGCACCAACTTT
>NW_015679559.1:0-207 GCF_001515625.1 Sinocyclocheilus rhinocerous
TAGATATTTATGTCCCATAGACTTTTTGATGTAAGTCTATAGGATGTTTTCAAATCATAAGACAAATTAATTAGAAACGCAATAGCACAAATATGTACAGCAAGCTGCACGAAAAAATAAATAATTAAATAAAAATAAATAAATAAAAATTCCTGCCAAAGTTTAATATTTGAAATGAGAGGTTTAGTAATAGTAATAGGAAATTAC
>NW_015679560.1:0-207 GCF_001515625.1 Sinocyclocheilus rhinocerous
TAGTGTAAATTGATTTTTCACAGTCAGCTCTATTGAAGTGCTTAGGGATGCAGAAAGCTGGGTGGAGGTCAGAAACAAAGACTGCAACACACACATTAAAAGGACAGACACTTTAAATGCATACAATTCAAACAATCCTAGTTGCACATTAAAGTGGTCATAATATCTTAGTGGGTGATATAAGCAAAAAAAAAAAAAAACTGTCAC
>NW_015679561.1:0-207 GCF_001515625.1 Sinocyclocheilus rhinocerous
TAGCTATTCTATATTTTTGCACTGAATTACTGAGGTGCAGACGTGCGAAACGTAATTTCGTTTTTATGTGAAGCATATATGACAAATCTATACACACTCATACATATATATATATAGGCCTACATACACAAACACGCAAATAATAATAATAATAATGTTTACTTTATATAGCGCCTTTCCCAAGCTCAAGGACACTGCACAATGACA
>NW_015679562.1:0-207 GCF_001515625.1 Sinocyclocheilus rhinocerous
CCTAAACCTACCCCTCACAGAAAAATTTCTGCTATATTTACATTTTAAAAACACTTCATTCTGTATGATATATAAGCTTGTTTCCTCACGGGGACCAAAAAAACGTCCCCACAAGGTCAAAATTTACTGGTCTTAATGCCGAGTTCTGTCATAAAACTCCACATGGCGCAGGCTGATGGGTCCTTAACGCAAACTGATGATATTCAC
>NW_015679563.1:0-207 GCF_001515625.1 Sinocyclocheilus rhinocerous
TATGCAGCCTTGGAGAGAAATATTCTTTTTAAAAAACATTGAAGAACTGGATTATTCCAAACTTTTGGCCACCAGTGTATAATATCTTTTTATTGACACATGATCTAGCAATTACATTTTTAGGCAACTTGAGCAGCTTAAAGGGATACTCCACCCCAAAAAGAAAATGTTGTCATTAATCACTTACCCCCATGTCGTTCCAAACCC
>NW_015679564.1:0-207 GCF_001515625.1 Sinocyclocheilus rhinocerous
GTAGCTCCCTTCTGATGAAACGTCTCACCAGACTCTATTAAATGAAAAACAAATTTGTCTAGTTATTTAACATCCTGTTAACCAGCTTTGTTATTCCATCCTACAGAGGTATTATACATAGTTATACACAGTCAGTGTGGTATATCAAAAGATCTTAAAACAACAATTACAGTTTTTCTCAGTCGCTTTGGTGCATTTCTCAGATCA
>NW_015679565.1:0-207 GCF_001515625.1 Sinocyclocheilus rhinocerous
CCTCTGATGTCTAGGCCCTGCTGTTTTGCTTATGATTTATTTTTCTCATATAAGTTAAGCTAATGGTCATATGCTGATGTTTTATTTTGAAGTATTTCTTATCTGTTATTATTGATTTTGTTAGCTGAGTCCTGTTTGTACCAACCGCTAGGGGTCTATATTTGTGGAGAAAAGGGGAGTTTTTAACCCATTTTTCTATATTCTAGG
>NW_015679566.1:0-207 GCF_001515625.1 Sinocyclocheilus rhinocerous
CTACTGGTTGTTATCCATATTTGATGTATTTCAGTAGTACAATTTTTTTTAAATCTAAAAATAATTTTTAAAAAAGGTATATATTTGTCATTTTATATTTCTATATTTTCTATATTTAGAGTTTTTATATAGTTTTATATTTATAGTTTATATATAAAATTGTAATTACATATGTGACCCTGGACCACAAAACCAGTCATAAGGGTC
>NW_015679567.1:0-207 GCF_001515625.1 Sinocyclocheilus rhinocerous
AAATCAAAACATTAAATCAAATCAAGGGCTTGCGAATCAGAATCAGTTTGAATCTGAAAATGCACCCAAATGAATCAGAATTAAACAAATATTAAATCAAATCAAGTCAAAAATGTTATCAAATTAAGTATTCAATTAAATCAATGGCTTATGAATCAAAATAGTCAAATCTGTAAATGTACTCAAATGAATCAGATCAGAATCAAA
>NW_015679568.1:0-207 GCF_001515625.1 Sinocyclocheilus rhinocerous
TCAAAGAAAACATACAGTGTGAATACTTTGGTAAATATTTAACTACATGATAAAAATTCACTGATATATTTTCTGAAACAGAAATCCATGAAATACCTTTTGGCAGATGATGGTGTTTTCTCACTGAAGCTTGGTCCTTCCTCTCTTGACTGGTCACTCTTCACAGACACAGAGCTGGACACACGTGATCCTGATCTTACACTAATG
>NW_015679569.1:0-207 GCF_001515625.1 Sinocyclocheilus rhinocerous
GGCTAAGCCAGCTCCCTGCATTCTTGTAGAGAATAGAAAGCAGCCAAAGGTGGTAGTACTAGTTTTCACCTCAAAAACATTTAATAGTCGAAAGTTTGGTTAGAAATTGGGTAAATTCAAAGCTATCCAAGTGTCCTGTCTCCAAAACATTCATTCTTAATGTGCAAGACCTGATGTCTTTGAAACACCAGACCCTCCTGTATACAC
>NW_015679570.1:0-207 GCF_001515625.1 Sinocyclocheilus rhinocerous
AATGCTTTTTGTAGTAACCTCTAATACAATGTCTAAAACAAAAAAATATGTTTAAATCAACATTTTGAGTCAAAATTAAAATAAAAACCATAAGTTCACTTGTGATTTTAAGTGAGTAAGTTCACTTATGATAAGCTGATTAGCTAAGGCTCTGGAAATCACGAAAAGGTAAATGGCAGCTTATGTGTCCCAGGTGAGAAGGAGGGC
>NW_015679571.1:0-207 GCF_001515625.1 Sinocyclocheilus rhinocerous
TCAATAGAGTCCACACAACCACATATCTGCTATTTCAGATAAAGATTGAACTGAATTCTGCTCGGTTAAGGCATTTTTTATTTGTAAATGCATTTTGAATATATGATTTCAAACAAACACTAAACAATACCAGATTTTTAAGTATTTTGAAAAGACACCCAACAAAAACATAACAACATAAAAAAATAAAATAAAAAAGGCATGTAG
>NW_015679572.1:0-207 GCF_001515625.1 Sinocyclocheilus rhinocerous
CACTATACAACATCCTTGTGCGGCCAGGGAGGAAACGTGGCCATCTGAGGTTCATGTCCACATTAAAGGCACAATGAAAAGGAAAATGTTTATTCAATTTTAGAAAATCTCCATCAAGGTCTTCCGTGTTGTTTTACTACGTTTACAATCAAATGCTTGACGATTTACAGTCTCTACTGTGCTGCTAACTAGACCACAGTCCATAAA
>NW_015679573.1:0-207 GCF_001515625.1 Sinocyclocheilus rhinocerous
TGATTTGTAATCTAGTTACTTATTAGCATGCATATTACTAGCAACTGTTTGTTAGTACTTATAAAGCACATATTAATGCCTCATTCCATATTTTGTATCCCTTAGACCTAAAATTAACAACCACCTTACTATTAATAAGCAGCAAATTAGGAGTTTATTGACACAAAAGTCATACTTAATAGTTAATAAACAGTGAGAATTGCAGGC
>NW_015679574.1:0-207 GCF_001515625.1 Sinocyclocheilus rhinocerous
AAGTGGACTGTGGCTTGTCCCTTACCAACTTACGAAGTTCCCTTCTGAGTGCTACATCCCTGACTCCCTCAATGAACTGGTCTCGTAGAGCAACATTAGCATTGGCAATGGCATTAGAAGACTGCTTTAAAACAGTATTCAATATCTGTGAAAGGGCATGAGAGTATGTACGGAGGTCTTCACCCTCCAGCTGTTTGCGAGTGTAGA
>NW_015679575.1:0-207 GCF_001515625.1 Sinocyclocheilus rhinocerous
TCACCGTGCAGATCACATTTGCATTTAAGACATGATGGAGCAGGATAATTTATAATAACAGTGATTCTCATAATCTCCCATCTCGTCTGAAATTAAACTCAAGTTCTTTCAATCTCCTCTACCCTATTCAAACAATAACCACAATTTTTACTTGATTTCATGACTCAAGGGGAGCATGAATGTCTCAGTGTAGACATTTCAGTGTAG
>NW_015679576.1:0-207 GCF_001515625.1 Sinocyclocheilus rhinocerous
AATGAGCCTATTTTCAAAAATAGTGGAGTGTTCCTTTAAAAAAATGTGAAGTTAAACTAACAATACCACTGCACAGATTCATTTGTTAGGTGGTCTGGGACATAAGTTCTTGTATTTATTAAATTGAGGGCTGAATATGATAACTCCTTTACTGGGGATAAAAACTCTGCCAGTCCACAACAATAAGACAAGCAGATAAGGCTACTT
>NW_015679577.1:0-207 GCF_001515625.1 Sinocyclocheilus rhinocerous
TCACAATTACCTTTTGTATTTTTTATTCCGTGACAGAAACAAAAATAAAAATTAAATTTAAAAATTAAAATAATAATAAAAAACTGAATTATATAATGTAAATAATGTAAACTTAAAATGTGTTTTCATATTAAAGTGATAATTCACCCACAAAAATGTAAATTCTGTGTAATGACTTTGATTACTTAATTTTAACTGTAGGGAATT
>NW_015679578.1:0-207 GCF_001515625.1 Sinocyclocheilus rhinocerous
CAAGAGCTCGCACGAAAACAAGAGGCGGGATTTATCGCATGAACCTATCACATTCAATCATAACCGATCATATCCAATCATATCGCGATGGAGGCATTACCTCCTCTCAAGTGACTTTCCCCCATTAATTCTCAATTACAACCCAGAAAAGTCACGGCAGCTAAGGGGTCTCTGCTGAAAGTCTATGGACTGAAGGGAGGCAAGCCT
>NW_015679579.1:0-207 GCF_001515625.1 Sinocyclocheilus rhinocerous
GGCTACAGGCATCCTCCTGTTGGAAAGTACAACAATCACGTTAAGCTAAAATGTTTGCATCAATTGGCTTCATTTTAAAATCAGTCAACACTCAGACTAAAAAGACTGAATAAATGCTAGTGGTGCATTCAGGTGAACAGAAAATGACTCACAAAGGCCGGAGGGTGAGCAGTGGTGGTTTCCTCCATGGTAAGGGTTATGTGGGCC
>NW_015679580.1:0-207 GCF_001515625.1 Sinocyclocheilus rhinocerous
TCACGCACACACACAATCACGCACACACACTCTCACGCACACACACAATCAAGCACACACACACACTCTCACGCACACACACTCTCACGCACACACACAATCACACACACACACACACTCTCACGCACACACACGCGCGCACGCACACGAGCACACACACACACACGTAAATACAGTAAGATTGTTATTCACGCCGGCGCTAATGAT
>NW_015679581.1:0-207 GCF_001515625.1 Sinocyclocheilus rhinocerous
TTATTTAATGAACTAACAGCTGTTTTTTTTTTTACAAAGATTAATGACTTCAGTAGAAAATTTAGCTATTGCTCATTATTAATTGTTAATGAATTAACTAAAGTTAACTAATGAGATCATATTGTAAAGTGTTATTCTTTTGCACTTTAATCTGTGAATTTGTTTGTGTATTTATTGTATGTAAATGTTCAGTTCTTTTTGTTATAA
>NW_015679582.1:0-207 GCF_001515625.1 Sinocyclocheilus rhinocerous
TACAATATGCATTGAATTGGACGAATAACCTATGTTAGCAAATAACTGTGTAGGATAGAACTATTATCCTGCTCATCTGAACACACAAATACTGCAAGACAGAACGAATCAATCACAGAGCGTTCGCTCACTGCTGACAGTGCATTCAAACAGGGCTGTTTCTCCCAAAAGTATCATAAGAAACCATTGATGCTTTTGGGAACGGCA
>NW_015679583.1:0-207 GCF_001515625.1 Sinocyclocheilus rhinocerous
TCATTCTTACTGATGAGACCCACCACTGTCGTGTCATCGGCGAACAAGCCTACTAGCGGGTGATGGTTCTGTGGCGGCCAACGAATACTCTTACAAATGAAAGTATTGTGTTTTAATTTACTCAAATAGCTAGCGAAACAAATGTTAAAAGCCAGGGGTCTTAAAAAATGTGAAGTTAAACTAACAGTGTTACCAGAAGCGTCATGC
>NW_015679584.1:0-207 GCF_001515625.1 Sinocyclocheilus rhinocerous
TTATTTAATGAACTAACAGCTGTTTTTTTTTTTACAAAGATTAATAACTTCAGTAGAAAATTTAGCTATTGCTCATTATTAATTGTTAATGAATTAACTAAGGTTAACTAATGAGATCATATTGTAAAGTGTTATTCTTTTGCACTTTAATCTGTGAATTTTTTTGTGTATTTATTGTATGTAAATGTTCAGTTCTTTTTGTTATAA
>NW_015679585.1:0-207 GCF_001515625.1 Sinocyclocheilus rhinocerous
TCATGCTTAAATGACTGAAATTCTAAAAATAAAATGAAAATAGTACATAAACATACATTTTATAAGAAATTCTTACAAAATCTCTTACACAACTTTTTTAAATTTTAATAAAAAAAAAATAAAAAAAATGTCATTCATTTTAATTTGAACATTTAAAGATTTAATTTTTTTGGTCACTACATAATTCCCATACTTCCATGTATGTTA
>NW_015679586.1:0-207 GCF_001515625.1 Sinocyclocheilus rhinocerous
AAAAACTTAAAAACTGATCATTTCAGACAGAGGGTCTGAAAATAAATTTTCCCCCACATATATTTGTTTCTGTGTGTGTGTGTGCAAAAAACTTCATTAACATCATATGTGAACCTCATGGAACATGTTAAAATTATTATATTTTAGCCATTTCACATTTTTAAAAAAAACAGACAGTGGTTACATTTTCAACCAATTTATGAATAA